>NC_091285.1:661060363-661360363 GCF_032444005.1 Ranitomeya imitator | reverse complement strand
CCGCGGCGAGCTGTGGGCGGAGCAGTGGGCGGAGTCTCGGCGCTCACTCTGCGTCCCGACTTCGCCTGCTCGGGTGTAGCTGCGGTTCTGGGCCCCCTCCCAGCGGCAGCTCCGGTCTGTGTGAGAGCGGCCAGGGGCTTCGGGGACTTCCGGGCAGGCGTCGCAGGTGAAGGATCTGCAGCCGCTACAGAGCTCCGTTCCCTGGGAGCGAAGTCGCCGCATAAGGTAGGCGGAGTTATGGGAGGGGCCTCGGCGTCTCTCTTACCTCTCGGCCCCGCCGGTACATGCAGGGCAGCGGCTCCCGGTTTGGTCCCGGAGGCTGTGCCTACCCGGGAAAGCTGGGTAGAGGGTCCTGTGTGTCTCAGGGCGGGAGTCGCCCATAGCGGAGGTCTCTTCATGGTTTTCCCTGCGGCACTATTCAAGTTCTTGTCCTCGGCAGCGGGGCTGCCGCGTACTGTGGGCGGAGTCGTGGGCTGGGTTATGGCTTTTTCTCTGCGTCCCGGCTCCGTCGGCTTAGGAAAGACCGCGGCTTTAGGCCTATGCACGGAGGTAGCTCCGGTCTGCACAGTAGTGGCCGCAGATCTCGCAGATTTCAGTGCGGGAGCTGCAGCAAGCTTCTCCGATGATCATCCTGCATCTAAGTCCGGGCTGTAGCCTGAGGGCTTTGTTAAGTGAGGTTTTCTGGTCTTCTGAGTGTACGGGCCTGCAGCAAGGCCGAGGCTGGAGCTTGCATGTCCTTTTGCTGTATTTGCCATTATTGAAGTTGCTCTAAAAGAGTTCTGTCCTGCTCCTGGTAGTTTTAGACAGTGTTCAGTGGTGTTTCACCCCAAGAAGTAAGCTATTAGTTGCTTATAATCCGGGATTCAGCAGGAGCTCCCCAGACACAGGTCTGCTCCTGAGCCCGTGCAAGCCACGCCCCCTGTGTGAGTTTTTGGACATTAGACATGTTTTGTTTTGAATTTGCTTGGGTCACTGCCATTTCACTGCATATGGTGCTATCGCTGCATTACACTATCTATTATTTATCTATCTATTATCTATGTAATATATATTATCTATCTATATATTATCTATCTATCTATATATTATCTATCTATCTATCTATGTAATATCTATTATCTATCTATTATCTGTCTATCTATTATCTATCTATCATCTATTTATTTATCTATCTATCTATGTAATATCTATCTATTATCTATCTTTATCCATCTATGTAATATCTCTATCTATCTATCTATCTTTCTATCTATCTATCTATCTATCTATCTATCTATCAAGCAAATGTGAACAGGCACACACGCTGTGCACACCAGGATATATGAATTTTAAACTGCATTATAGCCATGTAAGACACAAAAGAGAATAGTAAAACCAAAAACACTCAGTTTGAAAAAATGTTGCAGTAATCCGCAAGTGCTAGTAAAAGATGTAAAAAACAGGGTACCGTATATACTCGAGTATAAGCCGACCCGAGTATAAGCCGACCCCCCTAATTTTGCCACAAAAAACTGGGAAAACTTATTGACTCGAGTATAAGCCTAGGGTGGAAATGCAGCATTTACCGGTGAATTTCAAAAATAAAAATAGATCATTATTTCCCCATAGCTGTGCCATATAGTGCTCTACACCATTCATATTTCCCCATAGCTGTGCCCCATATAGTGCTCTGCACCGTTCACTGTGCCCCCTAGCTGTGCCATATACAGTGCTCTGCACCGTTCACTGTGCCCCCTAGCTGTGCCATATACAGTGCTCTGCACCGTTCATTGTGCCCCCTAGCTGTGCCATATACAGTGCTCTGCACCGTTCATTGTGCCCCATTGCTGTGCCATATACGGTGCTCTGCACCGTTCATTGTGCCCCCTAGCTGTGCCATATACGGTGCTCTGCACCGTTCACTGTGCCCCCTAGCTGTGCCTTATACGGTGCTCTGCACCGTTCATTGTGCCCCCTAGCTGTGCCTTATACGGTGCTCTGCACCGTTCATTGTGCCCCCTAGCTGTGCCTTATACGGTGCTCTGCACCGTTCATTGTGCCCCCTAGCTGTGCCTTATACGGTGCTCTGCACCGTTCATTGTGCCCCATAGATGCTCCACATTAATCTGTGCTGCCGCTGCTACTGCTGCAATAAAAAAAAAAAAACACATACTCACCTCCCTTGATTGCAGCTCCCGGCGTCTCGTTCCGGCGCCTCCATCTTCCCGGCGTCTCTGCTCTGACTGATCAGGCAGAGGGCGCCGCGCACACTATATGCGTCATCGCGCCCTCTGCCTGATCAGTCAGAGAGCGCAGACGCCGGGAAGATGGAGGCGCCGGCCGGGAAGATGGATCGGCGCCCGGCGGCTGGAACGAGGACAGGTGAATATAACATACTCACCTAGTCCTGGCGATCCTCGCGCTGTCCCCTCCTGTCTTCGGCGCTGCAGCTTCTTTCTCTATCAGCGGTCACCGGCACCGCTGATTAGAGAAATGAATAAGCGGCTCCGCCCCTATGGGAGGTGGAGCCGCTTATTCATTTCTGTAATGAGCGGTCCCACGTGACCGCTGAAGAGAGGAAGAAGCTGCAGCGCCGAAGCCCGTGGGACGGCAGGGACAGCGCGAGGATCGCTGGGAATAGGTAAGTATACCTCAGCGCCCTCACCCCCTCACCTGCCGACCCCACCGCTACCGTGACTCGAGTATAAGCCGAGGGGGGCACTTTCAGCCCTAAAATTTGGGCTGAAAATCTCGGCTTATACTCGAGTATATACGGTATTTGGTTGATAGGGATTGCATACATTAGTTAGGACTGCTCTGATAAGGGTATACCGTGAAGTTTGGTAGAGCAGCTTAGTATACATTTTTTGCAAAAAACGTGTCAACCAAATACCCTGTTTTTTACATCTTTTACTAGCACTTGCGGATTACTGCAACATTTTTTCAAACTGAGTGTTTTTGGTTTTACTATTCTCTTTTGTGTCTTCAGGTTTCTTGGTGGTGTGTGAACATGATCATACAGACTTGTTCACTGTGCAGGTAGCCCATGTGTTCCTGTTATTATAGCCATGTAGACTACACTCATAAAATTGAGGTACTAAGCTAAGCGCAGAAAATGGCCAATTCACAATCAAAAGCAGCTTGTTCCTGTCCACAGTGCTGGTCAGTTTTTGTTTCTTTGTAGTACTCAATGTTACAGCGGCTGCTCACCGCTCTGTTCCTGGTCCTCAGCGTGCCGCCTCCGCCCCCCTCGCGCGCTCTTCTTTCAGCGCTCGGCGCGTTGTCCTCTCCTCCTCTCGGGCGGCGCCATCTTCTTCCGGCATCGCTCGTTCCTGTGCCCCTACTTCCGGCGCTCCTGCGCAGGCGCACAGGCTTCAGCATTAGATACAGCCTCACAGCTCCGGATCACCTAGCAGCGGGTGTGGTGCATCTGCAGACAATCACCATGGAGAGCACGGTATTTCAGGCCACCTCCTCTGCTAGGAGGTGCCTGAGTATCTTAAGTGTTTGCTTAGTCTCTGGCCGTTCGCTGTGTCTCTGTACTTGCTCTGCGCTCCGGCGCTACTATTTACTGTGTTTGTTTTCCGTTACTTTGTTTCAGTTCCCTCTCCGTCCCTGGTTCTCCTCTGCCGATTCCTGCCTTCCGTTCCCGTGTCTTCTGCCTCTGGATTTTCCGCTGCTGATTCCGGTCCTCAGTTTTGTCTACTCTTCAGCCTTCCCTTTACTTGAGCCGTCCCTTCTGGTATCCGCTACCGTGGTAAGGTAACCTCTGGGCCTGCTCCTAAACAGCCCCTGTATAGGGGTTGGTTAACACCGGGTCTGCTCGCCCACGAGGGGGACTTCTACGGTCCAGAGGGTCCACTCTCGTACCCATCTCTGTAGTCCTAACAGTATACTCAGGCCATGGACCCCGCGG
Source organism: Ranitomeya imitator (assembly GCF_032444005.1). Lineage (NCBI taxonomy): Eukaryota > Metazoa > Chordata > Amphibia > Anura > Dendrobatidae > Ranitomeya > Ranitomeya imitator. The sequence continues at coordinate 661,356,468 of NC_091285.1, read as the reverse complement.
GTGCCGCGTTTTCTGCTCAGAAGGAATTGGCGCACATACGCGACAATCAGCAGCGCATCATGTCCTTCTTAAAAAATTTGGAGTCTCGCCTAACCTCTTTGCAAACCGCCGACCCTGCTAATACTAATCAAATTGCAGCCATGCAGCAGGAACTCTCCCAACAACGCGATACGCAGGCGCGTATGCTATCCTATTTGGCTTCCATAGACGACCGTTTATTTAATTTGCAGTCTCTCTCTACGGCTTCCGCCCAGGCTTCGCAAGATTCGGCTCCCTCGCCCCATCCGCTTCCTCGCCTCGGCAAACCTCCCAGGTTTAGCGGGGATCCCAAGCTCTGTAGGGGGTTCCTGAACCAGTGTCGCCTCCACTTTGAGCTCCTTCCCCAACAGTATCCCTCCGACCGGGCCAAAGTGGCTTTTATAGTATCTCATTTAGAGGGGGAGGCTTTGGCCTGGATCAATCCTCTGTGGGAACGGGATGATCCTGTAGTTACCCAACTAGCTTCTTTCTTAGAGACTTTTCACAGGGTTTTTGATGAGCCCGGGCGCTTAGCTTCCACAACTGAGTCGCTTTTCAACCTCCAGCAAGGTTCTCTATCTGTTGGCCAATACGCCATACGTTTTCGTACTTTAGCCTCTGAATTAGGGTGGAACAACGAGGCCCTGGTAGGAGCCTTTTGGCGAGGCCTGTCCAGTCGAATAAAGGATGAGCTGGCTGGACAGGATACCCCAACATCTTTAGATGACCTCATTTCCCTGTCCACGCGCATAGACCTACGCTTTCAGGAGCGAACGCGTGAGACTACTAGAGAAAAGAGGTCTGTTCGTTCTCTACCTCCCATCCGCAGGTCAGGAAGTCCGCGTCCCTTGTCATCTACCACAACTTCCTTGCCAGAGCCCATGCAAATAGATCGGGTCAAGCTAGCAGAGCAACGCCGTCGGGAGAGACGATCCCAAGGACTCTGCTTTTACTGCGGTAGCGCCTCACATTTACTACGAACATGTCCTGAGAGGCCGGAAAACTCCTCCGCCTAGGACAGGTAAGGGAGGCCTCCCTAGGTGTTTCTGATTCCTCTCAACCCTTGTTTCTGTCCGTTTTGTTAGTGCTAAATCAAAAGCGTTTTTTCTGAGGCCGCGTATGTGGATTCGGGCGTGGCGGGCAACTTTATCAGTCTTGAGGCGGTTCGGAGGCTTCGCGTTCCAGTTCTCTCGTTGGATTCTCCTCGTCAGATTGCTTCCGTGGATGGGAGACCCTTGCAAGACGCCGTCACTTTGATTACGGAAGAGATAGACCTATGTATCGGGGCTCTTCATCGTGAGAAGATAACTTTCTATGTTTTGCCTAATCTAACCCATACTCTGCTTCTAGGTTTACCTTGGCTCCGTTTGCACGAACCCACCCTGGACTGGCGTTCAGGTGATATACTCCGTTGGGGATCTACGTGTCAAACACAATGCCTTCTGCCTGTTCGCCCTGTAGTTTCGCTTCCGACTGATTCCGTTCTTCCCGGACTATCTACTCCATATCTGTCCTACATCGATGTTTTTGACAAGAAAGAAGCAGAGAGTCTTCCTCCGCATCGACTCTACGATTGCCCGATCGAACTTCTTCCCGGTTCCACTCAACCTAGAGGGAGGATTTACCCTCTGTCTCCTGCTGAGACTAAAGCTATGTCTGAGTACGTCCAAGAGAATCTATCTAGGGGATTCATCCGAAAGTCTTCTTCCCCTGCCGGTGCGGGGTTCTTCTTCGTCAAGAAAAAAGACGGATCTCTACGACCCTGCATTGACTACAGAGGTTTGAACAACATTACTATCAAGAACAAGTACCCTCTGCCCCTTATTCCTGAACTCTTCGACCGATTAAGAGGAGCACGAATCTTTACGAAGCTGGATCTTCGAGGTGCTTATAATCTTGTTCGAATCCGGGCCGGCGACGAGTGGAAGACTGCCTTTAACACTCGGGACGGGCATTATGAATACCTAGTCATGCCGTTTGGTCTCTGCAATGCTCCCGCAGTCTTCCAAGAATTCGTCAATGACATTTTCCGAGACCTTCTTTACTCCTGTGTGGTAGTATATCTAGACGACATCCTAATTTTTTCGGCTGACCTATCATCTCACAGAAGAAGCGTCCGTTTGGTTTTGCAACGCCTTAGAGAGAATCGTCTTTTTGCTAAGTTTGAGAAGTGTCTCTTCGAACAGACTTCACTGCCTTTTCTCGGATACGTCATTTCGGATTCTGGTCTCAAGATGGACCCTGAGAAGCTGAGAACCATTCTCAGTTGGCCACGTCCCTATGGAACAAAAGCCATCCAGCGCTTTCTAGGGTTCGCCAACTACTACAGGCAGTTCATTTCACATTTCTCCTCGGTAGTTCGGCCTCTTGCTGCTCTCACTCGTAAAGGTGCCAATCCGAAGACTTGGACTCCAGAGGCCGAAAAAGCTTTTGAGCTTCTGAAGCAATCCTTTTCCTCCGCTCCCGTTTTACACCATCCAGAGATCAATAGACCATTCATTCTCGAGGTGGATGCCTCTTCTACCGGTGCCGGGGCAGTGCTCTCTCAAAGATCTTCTACTGGTCGCCTGGTTCCCTGTGGCTTCTTTTCCAAGACATTCTCAGCATCGGAACGAAATTATACCATTGGGGACCGAGAACTCTTGGCCATAAAGCTGGCTCTTGGGGAGTGGAGGCATCTTCTGGAGGGAGCCGTTCATCCGTTTGTGATTTTTTCTGACCACAAGAATTTGGCCTATCTTCAGACCGCACACAGACTTAATCCACGGCAAGCTCGATGGTCCCTGTTTTTTGCCCGCTTCGACTTTGAGCATCGTTTTCGTCCTGGCGACAAGAACGTCAAAGCAGATGCCCTGTCCAGACTTTCGCAGCTTGAGGACATCGACGAGGAACCAGCGCATATTGTGGATCCCGGTAAAATCGTTACTGTGGCCCCTTTAAGTATAAGCTGTCCACCCCCGGGTAAGACGTTTGTCACTGAGAAGGACAGAGAGACAGTGCTGCGATGGGGACATTCCTCCAAATTGGCAGGCCACGCCGGGATTAGAAAAACCTCTCTTCTCATCTCTCGCTACTATTGGTGGCGCTCGTTACGTCATGATGTCGAGGAGTTTGTCGTCTCCTGCCCTTCCTGTGCCAAGTGCAAGGTGCCTAGACAATTACCTCGTGGAGGGTTACTTCCTCTTCCTGTGCCTTCGAGTCCTTGGCAACACATCGCCATGGACTTCATTACCGATTTACCGAGATCCTCTGGTTGTACAGCCATCCTTATGGTGGTAGATCGGTTCTCTAAGATGGCCCATTTCGTTACCTTGTCTGGACTTCCCTCAGCTCCAGAATTGGCGAGGATCTTTATTTCTAATATCTTCAAACTCCATGGGTTCCCTTTAAACATCGTGTCTGACCGAGGAGTCCAGTTTACATCACGATTCTGGAGAGCGTTATGCAGCTTTTGAAGGTATCACTAGATTTTTCATCAGCCTATCACCCTCAGACTAATGGTCAAGCTGAACGAACAAATCAGATTGTGACTGCCTATCTTCGTCATTTCATCAACTCCCACCAAGATGATTGGGTAAACCTTCTGCCTTGGGCCGAATTCGCCTATAACAATCATTCTAGTGAATCCTCAGCCAAGTCTCCTTTTTTTGTCGTATTCGGACAACATCCGAATATGCCTCTTCCAATTTCTTCCACTACTGGAGTTCCGGCAGCAGACTCTTTGACTTTAAATTTTTCTGCAATTTGGGGTGAGGTTAAAGAGGCTCTCAAAAAGACTTCTGTTAAAATGAAGAGACATGCCGACAAGAAGCGCTTAGATTCTTTCTCATTTTTACCAGGCGATAAAGTTTGGCTCGCCTCTCGTTACATTAGGCTCAAGATACCATCCTATAAACTTGGTCCTCGTTTCATCGGTCCCTTCGAGATTCTGAGTCGAGTCAACGAAGTTGCCTACAAGCTGAAGTTGCCCGCTTCGCTCCGGATTCCCAATACTTTTCATGTGTCTCTGCTCAAGCCTGTTGTTCTTAATCGCTTCCATCCTTCTTCCTGTACCTCTCCTCAGCCTGTCCATGCTGATAACATCTTTGAGGTGAGGGATATTTTAGCCAAGAAGAGTATTCGCGGGAGAGAGTTTTTCCTAGTGGATTGGAAGGGGTTTGGGCCTGAGGAAAGATCCTGGGAACCTCGAGAGAATATCGATGCACCTCGTCTACTTAACAAATTCCTCTCTAGTTTTAGGAAGGGAGATTTTAAAGAGGGGGGTACTGTTACAGCGGCTGCTCACCGCTCTGTTCCTGGTCCTCAGTGTGCCGCCTCCGCCCCCCTCGCGCGCTCTTCTTTCAGCGCTCGGCGCGTTGTCCTCTCCTCCTCTCGGGCGGCGCCATCTTCTTCCGGCATCGCTCGTTCCTGTGCCCCTACTTCCGGCACTCCTGCGCAGGCGCACAGGCTTCAGCATTAGATACAGCCTCACAGCTCCGGATCACCTAGCACCGGGTGTGGTGCATCTGCAGACAATCACCATGGAGAGCACGGTATTTCAGGCCACCTCCTCTGCTAGGAGGTGCCTGAGTATCTTAAGTGTTTGCTTAGTCTCTGGCCGTTCGCTGTGTCTCTGTACTTGCTCTGCGCTCCGGCGCTACTATTTACTGTGTTTGTTTTCCGTTACTTTGTTTCAGTTCCCTCTCCGTCCCTGGTTCTCCTCTGCCGATTCCTGCCTTCCGCTCCCGTGTCTTCTGCCTCTGGATTTTCCGCTGCTGATTCCGGTCCTCAGTTTTGTCTACTCTTCAGCCTTCCCTTTACTTGAGCTGTCCCTTCTGGTATCCGCTACCGTGGTAAGGTAACCTCTGGGCCTGCTCCTAAACAGCCCCTGTATAGGGGTTGGTTAACACTGGGTCTGCTCGCCCACGAGGGGGACTTCTACGGTCCAGAGAGTCCACTCTCGTACCCATCTCTGTAGTCCTAACACTCAATTGGAGTTGGTGTCTGAGCTCTTCCCCCATCATAAGGGAATGTTCAAACTACATCTTTTTCTGACAATCCAAAACTACCATTATTTTTTTTAGCATTTTTGGTTGTTTCCTGTTGGCTTTTCTTTGATTTTTGGATGACTTTTTATGATTGTTTTCCTGAGGTTTTTGTAATTCCATTAAACAGTGAAGGAGACCCTAGTGGTTTTTAAGCAAAAATGCTGACAAAATGCTTGAGAAGATACTTGAGTGTCTTCTGCGCATCTTTTTAGCCTTCCCATTGATGTCTATTGTAAAGGTAGATCCATTTTTTTCAGAGTTTTTCAGAGGTTTTTCCAATGCTCTCAATGCAAAAAGTGGAGAAAAAAGAAGGCTGTTTTTACCTAGTGTTGATCCTACTTGCATTTACATTTTTAGGTTTTGCCTGGGGAGATATTAGTATCCCATCAGTGTACACCCTGTTGTGGCTGGTGGGCACACAGCAATTGAATAATTTGTCTGCTAAGTACCTCAATTTTATAAGTATATTGTTTACTCTATATGGTCTACTCTATATTGGAGTGCACACACTGTGAGAATTTTTTGGTGCCGGTTTCGAGACCCGGTGGTCATGTGATCATAAGTATGCAATATGCATTCTTCTGGCCACATTCCGACTAGACGTGTATGGCCCCTCTCAAGCCACACATGTCTAGTCGAAATATGGCCAGGAGTATGCATATCACATACTGGTGTTCATATGACCACCCATTCTCACTGCTGGTATTGGAGAAATCTGCCTCTCACAAATCTACGGTCTCACAAATTGACTACAGAGTTTAATGAGAAACGTGGACAATCCCGTTCGTGTGGTCCTTTACCTGGAAGCCACATGTAGAGAATGTGTTTTGGAGCTCTGCTGATCTACAGCCATTGGCCCCTATGAAGGAGACTGTCACCCATCTTAGGCCCTTATGGAAGAGAACTGAAAGGTTTATTAAAATAAAAAGAGATCTAAATATTTCCAAGAATGAAATCCACAGAGATGGCCGAGTCCCAGATTTTGTGATGTAGTTGTGGTTTTTGTCTTGCGGCTTCGACCCTTCGTTTCCATGTCCTCACAGCACTCGGAAAACCATCTACTCCTATTACGTGAGACAGTAAATGTCATTCTCAGATGTGCAGATCCCAATGCGCCGTTATTTCAGTGGCAAGAACCACGCAAACCCGAAACGGGCACCAAAGTCAGCGGTGTAATAAAAAACTAGTGCTACAATACAGCAGAGGCTCACGTAGCACACTAGCCAAAAAAAAAAGATCCAGGATCTTTACCCATAAAATTCAGGTTGTACAATAAAACTCCAACATCTTTATGGTTGGGGTTTTCCAACCAAATAAATGTATTGTTAAAATTGTTCAAACTAGTTAAAATTTTAAAAAAAGTGATACTCAATGGCACCAGTCTACTGCCGCTTCTCTTACGATGGCTATCGTCTACGATACACATCAGAAATGGGCTGCGCAATATACTACGTGGGCATGTGTAGTGTAATGTGTGTATTTATATATGCACTAGATGGTAGCCCGATTCTAACGCATCGGGTATTCTAGAATATGTATGTAGTTTATTTATGAAGATTTTAGAATAATACGTTGAATACACAGGACTGCGCCTGTCGCTAATTGTTCGCGGCCGGCCACGTAGTATATAGCACAGCCACGTAGTATATAACAGCCCACGTAGTAAATAGCAGAGCCACTAAATATATAGCAGAGCCACGTAGTATATAGCAGAGCCACGTAGTATATAGCACAGCCCACGGAGTACATTGCACAGCCCGCGTAGTATATTGCACAGCCCACGTAGTATATAGCACAGCCCACGTAGTATATAGCAATGTGGGCATCATATCCCTGTTAAAAAAAAAAAAAGAATTAAAATAAAAAATAGTTATATACTCGCCTTCAGTTGGCCCCCGGATCGAAGCGGTTACCGACGCTCCTCGCGCACTCCGGTCTGAAGAGTGCATTGCGGTCTCACGAGATGATGACGTAGCGGTCTCGTGAGACCGATACGTCATAATCTCGCGAGATCGCAATGCATGGAGCGGTCACCAGCGCGTCGCGAAGAGCGGGAAAGGCCTGTTGTGAATCCTAGGGGCCGACGGACGGTGAGTATATAACGATTTTTTTTTTTTATTATTATTTTTAACATTAGATCTTTTTACTAGTGATGCTGCATAGGCGCATGGCAGAGCTTGGAAGAGATGGAGTTCCGTTTGACTTTTTCAATGCAGAATTGGCTGGAATTGAGATGGGACGCCATGTCGCGTTTGGAGAGCCCCTGATGTGCCTAAACAGTGGAAACCCCCCACAAGTGACCCCATTTTGGAAACTAGACCCATTACGGAACTTATCTAGATGTGTGGTGAGCACTTTGAACCCCCAAGTGCTTCACCGAAATTTATAACGTAGAGCCGTGAAAATAAAACATCCTTTTTTTTTCTCAAAATTGATTTTTTAGCTCGCAATTTTTTGTCACAGGAGAAATTGGACCCCAAAATTTGTTGTCCAGTTTGTCCTGAGTATGCTGCCCATATGTGGGGGGGACCACTCTTTGGGCACACGTCGGGGCTCAGAAGGAAAGTAGTGACGTTTTAAAATGCAGACTTTGATGGAATGGTCTGCGGGCGTCATGTTGCATTTGCAGAGCTCTTGATGTACCTACACAGTAGAAACCCCCCACAAGTGACCCCATTTTGGAAACTAGACCCCCAAAGAGCTTATCTAGATGTGTGGTGAGCACTATGAACCCCCAACTGCTTCACAGAAGTTTATAATGTAGAGCCATGAAAATAAAAAATCATATTTTTTCCACAAAAATTATCTTTTCACCCCCAAATTTTTACTTTCACAAGGGTAACAGGAGAAATTGGACCCCCAAATTTATTGTGCAATTTATGCTGAGTACGGTGATACCCCATATGTGGGGGGGACCACTGTTTGGGTGCATGGCAGAGCTCGGAAGGGTTCTGAAATGCAGACTTTGATAGAATGGTCTGCGTGCGTTACGTTGCGTTTGCAGCGCCCCTGATGTACCTAAACAGTAGAAACCCCCCCCACAAGTGTCCCTATTTTGGAAACTAGACCCCAAAGGAACTTATCTAGATGTGTGGTGAGCACTTTGAATGCCCAAGTGCTTCATAAAAGTTTATAATGCAGAGTCGTGAAAATAATTTTTTTTCCACAAAAATGATTTTTTTAGCCCCCAATTTTTTTAACAGGAGAAATTGGACCCCAAAATTTGTTATCCAATTTGTCCTGAGTACGCTGATACCTCATATGTGGAGGAGACCACTGTTTGGGCACACATCAGGGCACGGAAGGGAAGTAGTGACGTTTTAAAATGCAGACTTTGATGGAATGGTCTGCGGGCGTCATGTTGCATTTTCAGTGCCCCTGATGTACCTAAACAGTAGAAACCCTATTTTGGAAACTAGACCCCCAAGGAACTTATCTAGATATGTGGTGAGCATTTTGAACGCACAAGTGCTTCACAGAAGTTTGACGCAGAGCCGTGAAAATAAAAAATCATTTTTTTTCGACAAAAATGATTTTTTAGCCCCCAATTGTTTTTAATTTTTGCAAGGGTAACAGGAGAAACTTGACCCCAAAAGTTGTTGTCCAATTTGTCTTGAGTACGCTGATACCCCATATGTGGGGGTAAACCACTGTTTGGGCGCACGGCAGAGCTCAGAAGGGAGGGAGCACCATTTGACTTTTTGAGCGCAAAATTGGCTGTCGCGTTTGGAGACCCCCTGATGTACCTAAACAGTGGAAACCCCCCCAATTCTAACTCCAACCCTAACCCCAACACACCCCTAACCCTAATCCCAACCCAATCCATAACCCTAATTAAAACCCTAATCTCAATACACCCCTAACCCTATTCCCAACCCTAACCTTAACCCTAATCCCAAACCTATCCCTAATCCCAAACGTAACCCTAATGCCAACCCTAACCCTATCTTTAGCACCAACCCTATCCCTAACTTTAGCACCAACCCTAACTTTAGCACCAACCCTAGCACTAACCCTAACTTTAGCCCCAACCCTAACCCTAACTTTAGCACCAACCCTAACCCTATCCCTAACCCTAATTGGAAAATGGAAATAGATACTTTTTTTATTTTATTGTTTTTTCCTAACTAAGGGGGAGATTTTTATTATTTTTTCACTGTGATAGGATCTCGCAGTGACCAAAATAAAACAAGAGGAAGAATCTTCCTCTGCTGGCCGGCACATCACGGCGGGTGCACTGCGCATGCGCCCGCCATTTTCTTCTTGGAGGAAGAAGCCAGCGGCCAGGAGGGAATGCAGGAGGACCCTGGGACACCGGTAAGTATAACAGGGTCCCCGATCCCCCTATTTCTCTGTCCTCTGATGTGGGATCACATCAGAGGACAGAGAATGACACGCCGCTTTTTTTTTTGCGGTCGCCGGTAAACTATTAATTACCGGCGATCGCAAAACAGGGGTCGGTAAAAACCGACTTCGATCATGTTCTTTGGGGTCTCTGCTACCCCTGGCAGCCGAGACACCAAACATCTGCCAGATGCCGGGCCGGAAAAAGATGGTGGTGCCTGTTATGATGAGGTAATTCAGTACCACAATGGACATAGAAGTCAGAGCACATACAGTGATCTGACAATAACCCAAAAACATAGAACGAGCTCTGAGACGTGGGAACTCTGCTGACCGCAATCCCTAATCCTCTCCAACCACACTAGAGGCAGCCGTGGATTGCGCCTAACGCTCCCTATGCAACTCGGCACAGCCTGAGAAACTAGCTAGCCTGAAGATAGAAAATAAGCCTACCTTGCCTCAGAGAAATACCCCAAAGGAAAAGGCAGCCCCCACATATAATGACTGTGAGTTAAGATGAAAAGACAAACGTAGAGATGAAATAGATTTAGCAAAGTGAGGCCCGACTTACTAAACAGAGCGAGGATAGGAAAGGTAACTTTGCGGTCAACACAAAACCCTACAAACAACCACGCAAAGGGGGCAAAAAGACCCTCCGTACTGAACTAACGGCACGGAGGTACACCCTCTGCGTCCCAGAGCTTCCAGCAAGCAAGAAAAATCAATAGACAAGCTGGACAGAAAAAAACAGCAAACAAAATAGCAAAGCAGAACTTAGCTATGAAGAGCAGCAGGCCACAGGAACGATCCAGGAGGAAACAGGTCCAATACTAGAACATTGACTGGAGGCCAGGATCAAAGCACTAGGTGGAGTTAAATAGAGCAGCACCTAACGACTTCACTACATCACCTGAGAAAGGAAACTCAGAAGCCGCAGTACCACTTTCCTCCACCAACGGAAGCTCACAGAGAGAATCAGCCGAAATACCACTTGTGACCACAGGAGGGAGCTCTGCCACAGAATTCACAACAGGTGCCCATTGGGAGCCACGAGGAGCATCAGGGGAGACGGGTGAGTATCGGGGGGCGATCGGGGACCCCATTTCTCTGTCCTCTGATGTGCGATCACATCGGAGGACAGAGAAATTAAATGGCAAATCGCTTTTTTTTTTAACCGGTAAATGGTTAATTACCGGCGATCGCAACCCGGGGTTGGGTAAAAACCGACCCGAATCATGTTCTCTGGGGTCTTGGCTACCCCCGGCAACCGAGACCCCAGAGAAAATCTGACTCTGGGGGCACTATACACTTTTTCCACAGCGCCGTTAATTACGTGGTTGTTAATAAAATGATACATGGTTTTCTAATTAATTTAAAAATGTAAATCTGACGTGCATTTGTATTCAGCCCTCCTGTAGTCTGATACCCCTAAATAAAATTCTGAGTGACTAATCGCCTCCAGAAGTCAAATAATTTGTATATTGAGTTCACCTGTGTGTAATTTATTCTCAGTATAACTTCAGCTGTTCTGTGAAGGCCTCATAGGTTTGTTTTAGAACAAGGAACACACCAGGCAGGTCAGGGATAAAGTTGTGGAAAAGAGTAAAACAGGGTTAGGTTGTAAAATATAGCCCAAGCTCTGAACATGTCACGGAGCACTGTTCAATCCATCATCCAAAAATGGATGGAGTATGGCACAACTGTAAACCTACCTATACATGGCCCCCACCTAAACTGACATCCCAAGCAAGAAGAATACTAATGAGAGAAGCAGCCAAGAAGCCCATGGTGACTCGGGAGGAGCTGTAGAGATCCACACCTCGGGGGGGGAGAATCTGTCCACAGGACAACTATTAGTCATATACACCACAAATCTGGCCTTTATGGAAGAGTATCAAGAAGAAAGCCATTTTTGAAAGCAAGCCATATGAAGTCCCGTTTGGAGTTTGCAAAATGCCTTGTAGGGGACACATTGAGCAGGTAGAAGAAGGTGTTCTGGTCAGATGAGACCAAAGTAGTACTTTTTGGGCTAAGTGCAAAATGTTATGTTTGGTAGACAACTAACATTGCACATCACCCTGAAAACACCAGCTTTTATTCAGCAGGAACAGGGAAGCTGGTAAGAGATTATGGTAAGATGGATGAAGCTCAATACAGAGCAATCCAAGAGGAAAAGTTGTCAGAGACTGCAAATGTTGTGAATTCTGTGGCCAAGCTCCCTCCTGTGGTCGTGAGTGGTACTGCGGCTGGTTCTGTCTATAAGCTTCCTTTGGTGGATGAGAGTGGTACTGCGGCTTCTGAGTTTCCTTCCTCAGGTGATGAGGTTAAGTCGTTAGGTGCTGCTCTATTTAACTCCACCTGGTGCTTTGATCCTGGCCTCCAGTCAATGTTCTAGTATTGGTCTTGCTTCCTCCTGGATCGTTCCTGTGGCCTCTCTATCCTGCATAAGCTAAGTTCTGCTTGTGTTATTTTTGTTTGCTATATTTTCTGTCCAGCTTGCTATATTGTTTTTTTCTTGCTTGCTGAAAGCTCTGAGACGCAGAGGGAGCACCTCCATACCATTAGTCGGTGCGGAGGGTCTTTTTGCCCCTCTGCGTGGTTGTTTGTAGGTTTTTGTGTTGACCGCAAAGCTATCTTTCCTATCCTCGGTCTATTCAGTAAGTCGGGCCTCACTTTGCTAAATCTATTTAATCTCTGTGTTTGTATTTCATCTTTACTCACAGTCATTATATGTGGGGGGCTGCCTTTTCCTTTGGGGAATTTCTCTGAGGCAAGGTAGGCTTATTTTTCTATCTTCAGGGCTAGTTAGTTTCTCAGGCTGTGCCGAGTTGCATAGGGAGCGTTAGGCGCAATCCACGGCTACCTCTAGTGTGGTGTGTTAGGATTAGGGATTGCGGTCAGCAGAGTTTCCACGTCTCAGAGCTCGTCCTATGTTTTTGGTAAATGTCAGGTCACCTTGTGTGCTCTGAACTTCAAGGTCCATTGTGGTTCTGAATTACCTGTTCATAACAGTACTGGAGGCCCAAAATACTAATGCTTCTCAATAGAGGGAAATGAGAAGTTCTGAGACCATTTTTTTTCTTTGCACTGTGTTCTGTCTTTCTTTTCCCCTTTACATCAGGGTGGTTCAGAACACAGGTGTGGACATGGACATTCAGGGTCTGTCCTCTTTGATGGATAATCTCACTATAAGAGTACAGAACATTCAAGATTTAGTGGTTCAGAATCCTATGTTAGAACCTAAAATTCCTATTCCTGAGTTATTTTCTGGAGATAGAACTAAGTTTTTGAATTTTAAAAATAATTGTAAACTGTTTCTGGCTTTGAAACCCCGCTCCTCTGGTGACCCAGTTCAACAAGTTAAAATCATTATTTCTTTATTACATGGCGACCCTCAAGACTGGGCATTTTCCCTTGCGCCAGGAGATCCTGCATTATGTAATATTGATGCGTTTTTTCTGGCGCTCGGATTGCTGTACGACGAACCTAATTCAGTGGATCAGGTAGAGAAAAATTTGCTGGCTCTGTGTCAGGGTCAGGATGAGATAGAGATTTATTGTCAGAAGTTTAGAAAGTGGTCCGTGCTCACTCAATGGAATGAATGTGCGCTGGCAGCTATTTTCAGAAAGGGTCTCTCTGAAGCCCTTAAGGATGTCATGGTGGGATTTCCTATGCCTGCTGGTCTGAATGAGTCTATGTCTTTGGCCATTCAGATCGGTCAACGCTTGCGCGAGCGTAAATCTGTGCACCATTTGGCGATATTATCTGAGCATAAACCTGAGCCTATGCAGTGCGATAGGACTTTGACCAGAGCTGAAAGGCAAGAACACAGACGTCAGAATGGGCTGTGTTTCTACTGTGGTGATTCCACTCATGCTATCTCCGATTGTCCTAAGCGCACTAAGCGGTTCGCTAGGTCTGCCACCATTGGTACGGTACGGTTGAAATTTCTTTTGTCCGTTACTTTGATCTGCTCTTTGTCTTCCTATTCTGTCATGGCATTTGTGGATTCAGGCACTGCCCTGAATTTGATGGACTTGGAGTATGCTAGGCGCTGTGGGTTTGTCTTGGAGCCCTTGCAGTGTCCTATTCCATTGAGAGGAATTGATGCTACGCCTTTGGCCAAGAATAAGCCTCAGTATTGGACCCAGCTGACCATGTGCATGGCTCCTGCGCACCAGGAGGATATTCGCTTTCTGGTGTTGCATAATCTGCATGATGTGGTCGTGTTGGGGTTGCCATGGCTACAAGTCCATAACCCAGTATTAGATTGGAAATCAATGTCTGTGTCCAGCTGGGGTTGTCAGGGGGTACATGGTGATGTTCCATTTCTGTCTATCTCATCATCCACCCCTTCTGAGGTCCCAGAGTTCTTGTCTGATTACCGGGATGTATTCGATGAGCCCAAGTCCAATGCCCTACCTCCGCATAGGGATTGTGATTGTGCTATCGATTTGATTCCTGGTAGTAAGTTTCCTAAGGGTCGACTGTTTAATTTATCTGTACCTGAGCACGCCGCTATGCGGAGTTACGTGAAGGAGTCTTTGGAGAAGGGTCATATTCGCCCGTCATCGTCGCCATTGGCAGCGGGTTTCTTTTTTGTGGCCAAGAAGGATGGTTCGCTGAGACCTTGTATTGATTACCGCCTTCTAAATAAAATTACGGTCAAATTTCAGTACCCCTTGCTGCTGCTGTCTGATTTGTTTGCTCGGATTAAGGGGGCTAGTTGGTTCACCAAGATAGATCTTCGTGGTGCGTATAATCTTATGCGTATCAAACAGGGAGATGAATGGAAAACAGCATTTAATACGCCCGAAGGCCATTTTGAGTACCTGGTTATGCCATTCGGACTTTCTAATGCTCCATCAGTGTTTCAGTCCTTTATGCATGACATCTTCCGAGAGTACCTGGATAAATTCCTGATTGTATACTTGGATGATATTTTGGTCTTCTCGGATGATTGGGAGTCTCATGTGAAGCAGGTCAGAATGGTGTTCCGGGTCCTGCGTGCTAATTCTTTGTTTGTGAAGGGATCAAAGTGTCTCTTTGGTGTTCAGAAAATTTCATTTTTTGGGTTCATTTTTTCTCCTTCTACTATCGAGATGGACCCTGTTAAAGTTCAGGCCATTTATGATTGGACTCAGCCAACATCTCTGAAGAGTCTGCAGAAGTTCCTGGGCTTTGCTAATTTTTATCGTCGCTTCATCGCTAATTTTTCTAGCGTTGCTAAACCGTTGACTGATTTAACCAAGAAGGGTGCTGATGTGGTCAATTGGTCTTCTGCTGCTGTGGAAGCTTTTCAGGAGTTGAAGCGTCGTTTTTCTTCTGCCCCTGTGTTGTGCCAACCAGATGTTTCGCTTCCGTTCCAGGTCGAGGTTGATGCTTCCGAAATTGGAGCAGGGGCTGTTTTGTCGCAGAGAAGTTCTAATTGCTCGGTGATGAAACCATGCGCCTTCTTTTCCAGGAAATTTTTGCCTGCTGAGCGAAATTATGATGTTGGCAATCGAGAGTTGCTAGCCATGAAGTGGGCATTCGAGGAGTGGCGTCATTGGCTTGAAGGAGCTAAGCATCGCGTGGTGGTCTTGACTGATCACAAAAACTTGACTTATCTCGAGTCTGCCAAACGGTTGAATCCTAGACAGGCTCATTGGTCGCTGTTTTTCTCCCGTTTTGACTTTGTGGTTTCGTACCTTCCGGGTTCTAAAAATGTGAAGGCGGATGCCCTGTCTAGGAGTTTTGTGCCCGATTCTCCGGGTTTGTCTGAGCCGGCGGGTATTCTCAAAGAGGGGGTAATTTTGTCTGCCATCCCCCCTGATTTGCGGCGGGTGCTGCAAAAATTTCAGGCTAATAGACCTGACCGTTGCCCAGCGGAGAAACTGTTTGTCCCTGATAGGTGGACGAATAAAGTTATCTCTGAGGTTCATTGTTCGGTGTTGGCTGGTCATCCTGGAATCTTTGGTACCAGAGATTTGGTGGCTAGATCCTTTTGGTGGCCGTCTCTGTCACGGGATGTGCGTTCTTTTGTGCAGTCCTGTGGGATTTGTGCTCGGGCTAAGCCCTGCTGTTCTCGTGCCAGTGGGTTGCTTTTGCCCTTGCCGGTCCCGAAGAGGCCTTGGACACATATCTCTATGGATTTTATTTCGGATCTCCCCGTCTCTCAAAGAATGTCGGTCATTTGGGTGGTTTGTGATCGCTTCTCTAAGATGGTCCATTTGGTGCCCTTGTCTAAATTGCCTTCCTCCTCTGATTTGGTGCTATTGTTTTTTCAGCATGTGGTTCGTTTACATGGCATTCCAGAGAACATCGTTTCTGACAGAGGTTCCCAGTTTGTTTCGAGGTTTTGGCGAGCCTTTTGTGCTAGGATGGGCATTGATTTGTCTTTTTCCTCGGCTTTCCATCCTCAGACAAATGGCCAGACTGAACGAACCAATCAGACCTTGGAAACATATCTGAGATGTTTTGTTTCTGCTGATCAGGATGATTGGGTGTCCTTTTTGCCTTTGGCTGAGTTCGCCCTTAATAATCGGGCCAGCTCGGCTACTTTGGTTTCGCCGTTTTTCTGCAATTCTGGGTTCCACCCTCGTTTCTCTTCAGGGCAGGTTGAGTCTTCGGACTGTCCTGGTGTGGATACTGTGGTGGATAGGTTGCAGCAGATTTGGACTCATGTAGTGGACAATTTGACTTTGTCCCAGGAGAAGGCTCAACGTTTCGCTAACCGCAGGCGCTGTGTGGGTCCCCGACTTCGTGTTGGGGATTTGGTTTGGTTGTCATCTCGTTATATTCCTATGAAGGTTTCCTCTCCTAAATTTAAGCCTCGTTTCATTGGTCCATATAGGATTTCTGAGGTTCTTAATCCTGTCTCTTTTCGTTTGACTCTTCCGGCTTCTTTTTCCATCCATAACGTGTTCCATAGGTCATTGTTGCGGAGATACGTGGCACCTGTGGTTCCATCTATTGATCCTCCTGCTCCGGTTTTGGTTGAAGGGGAATTGGAGTATATTGTGGAGAAGATTTTGGATTCTCGTGTTTCGAGACGGAACTCCAGTATCTGGTTAAGTGGAAAGGTTATGGTCAGGAAGATAATTCCTGGGTCTTTGCCTCTGATGTCCATGCTGCCGATCTGGTTCGTGCCTTTCATGTGGCTCATCCTGGTCGGCCTGGAGGCTCTGGTGAGGGTTCGGTGACCCCTCCTCAAGGGGGGGGTACTGTTGTGAATTCTGTGGCCAAGCTCCCTCCTGTGGTCGTGAGTGGTACTGCGGCTGGTTCTGTCTATAAGCTTCCTTTGGTGGATGAGAGTGGTACTGCGGCTTCTGAGTTTCCTTCCTCAGGTGATGAGGTTAAGTCGTTAGGTGCTGCTCTATTTAACTCCACCTGGTGCTTTGATCCTGGCCTCCAGTCAATGTTCTAGTATTGGTCTTGCTTCCTCCTGGATCGTTCCTGTGGCCTCTCTATCCTGCATAAGCTAAGTTCTGCTTGTGTTATTTTTGTTTGCTATATTTTCTGTCCAGCTTGCTATATTGGTTTTTTCTTGCTTGCTGGAAGCTCTGAGACGCAGAGGGAGCACCTCCGTACCATTAGTCGGTGCGGAGGGTCTTTTTGCCCCTCTGCGTGGTTGTTTGTAGGTTTTTGTGTTGACCGCAAAGCTATCTTTCCTATCCTCGGTCTATTCAGTAAGTCGGGCCTCACTTTGCTAAATCTATTTCATCTCTGTGTTTGTATTTCATCTTTACTCACAGTCATTATATGTGGGGGGCTGCCTTTTCCTTTGGGGAATTTCTCTGAGGTAAGGTAGGCTTATTTTTCTATCTTCAGGGCTAGTTAGTTTCTCAGGCTGTGCCGAGTTGCATAGGGAGCGTTAGGCGCAATCCACGGCTATTTCTAGTGTGGTTGATAGGATTAGGGATTGCGGTCAGCAGAGTTTCCACGTCTCAGAGCTCGTCCTATGTTTTTGGTAAATGTCAGGTCACCTTGTGTGCTCTGAACTTCAAGGTCCATTGTGGTTCTGAATTACCTGTTCATAACATGCAAAAGCCTTTAGAGTGGGGCATAGGTTCTCCTTTCAGCGGGACAACGACCTAGACATACTGCCAGAACTACAATGAATGGTTTAGATCAAAGCATGTCCATGTATGTGTATGGTCCAGTCACAGTCCAGACCTAAATCTTATTGAGAATCTGTTGCAAGACGTGAAAATTGGCAAGACTAGGATTCGCTGAAGTTTTGTAATACATAACATGTGCACTCTCGAGTGGTTGATAACTGAACTAGTCTTTTCTGATGTGTGATCCTTTTTTTTTACAATTGAGCTCAATCTCACTGATCTGTTTCTTTTCTGTGATTCTCCCCATTTTTGAGCCCAGCTTCAGGTTATGTGGAGCTCTAGGTGATCCAGTAAGCCCCCATTACTTTAAATTTTTCCTCCTCATATTCTAGGAGCTATTACTTTTTTATTTTTTGTTGATCAAGCTGTATCAGAAACTATAGCCCATAGCCCAAAAATAAGCTCTATCACAATTTTGGGGTCCATACAAGCTTATGATTTTTATTTATTCCATTTTTTTTTTTAGAAAAAAAGTGACCAAAAAACATCACTTCCTCCATTTTGGTTATTCTTTTTAAGTTTCAGCATCCACTGTTTGGGACACAAATTATGATATTTTACTAGTTTATACAGTTTGGAAATATTAAATGTGTCTTTTTACATTTTATTTATGTGATATGAACTTTTATATGTTTTTAATTGTTCACTTTTTTTTTATTATACAAACCCAAATGTTGGGCCTCTGTGTATGTAAAGAAAAAAATAAGAATGCAATGATTTCGAAATCTCTTATCACCATATTTTATTGACAACGAAACATAATACGTGCGTCAGACGTTGGACATTTTTCTATGTCATTTGAAAAAAATTATCTAATTTGGAAATAGATGGCAGCAACACATCTCAAAAAAATTGGAATGGTTAATACAAGGCTGGAAAAGTAAGTGGCATTAATAAAAAACAACTGGAGGATCAATTTTCAACTGATTCGCTTGACTGTGTATAATAATACATGTTAGAGAGGCAGAGTTTCTAAGAAGCAAAGATGGTCAGAGGTTTAACAATCTGTGAATAACTGCGCCTAAAAATTGTGGAACAATTTCAGAAAAATGTGACTCATGCCTAGTGCCTAGTGCAGTCGAAACGTGCCGACTGGGTCATGTCGACCATGTACATTTTTCTTTTGTATGCACTATATTTTCTTTTGAAAAAGAAAAAGGAAAGAAAAATCCAGTCCTGTTGAGCCGGACTCCAATTTTTTCTATTTTCCTTGATGGGAGGCCGGTGTCTGAGCCCCAGGTGGATGAGCATAGAGCAACTGGGTGAGCTGGAATTAAGTTTTTATAATATCAAAAGATTCAGAGATTCTGGAGAAATTCATGTGAACAAAGGACGACCAGAAAATACGCATTGCACACGGCCCAATGATTCTCTATGGGGCAGCTCCTATCTGCCGTATATTACGCATCCGTAATATACGGTATGTTACGGGCGTAGAAAATCGCAGCTTGCTGCGTTTGTCAGCGTATTGCGCAAAGAAAAAGCCAATGAAAGTCTATGGGGGCAAGAAAATTACGGATTACACACGGACCATGCGTGTGACTTGCGAGAAATACGCAGCGGTGTTCTATAGAAAAGCCGGCAATTCAGCGCGGTGTACAGTAAAATCACACTGACAGCTTACAGTAGAATAGGTAGAATAAATGTGTACAGATAGAATAGATATATATATATGTCAAGGACATATATATATGTATATATATACATACATTACATATATTACATACAGTAAACCATCTCATATCCCTTCTTTTATTACATATTCCTCTTTAGTAATGTTAGTAGTGTGTTTGTGTCAAATTTGGGGTCTCTAGCTATTAAATTAGCGGGTTAAATCCCGGAAAAAATTGACGTGGGCTCCCGCGCAATTTTCTCCGCCAGAGTGGGAAAGCCAGTGACTGAGGGCAGACATTAATAGCCTAGAGAGGGTCCATGGTTATTGGCTCCCCCCCCCCCCCCCCGGCTAAAAACATCTTCCCCAGCCACCCCAGAAAAGACACATCTGTAAGATGGGCCTATTCTGGCACTTAGCCTCTCTCTTCTCACTCCCCTGTAGCGGTGGGATATGGGGTAATGAAGGATTAATGTCACCTTGCTATTGTAAGGTGACATTAAGCCAGGTTAATAATGGAGAGGCGTCAATTATGACACCTATCCATTATTAATCCAATAGTACAAAATGGTTAATAAAACACACACACATTATTAAAAAGTATTTTAATGAAATAAAGACACATGGTGTTTTAATATTTTATTATACTCTTAATCCACCTGAAGAGCCTTGTCACCTGAAACAAAGTTAAAACAAACAACAACAATATTCCATACCTTCCGTCGTTACAGTCTTGTCCCACGCTGTAAATCCATCTGAAGGGGTCAAATCATTTTACACCCAGGAGCCTGCTAATGCAGCTGTGCTCCTGACTGTAAAACTTGGTGAATGAATGGAATGCAGGGGAATGTACTGTAGTTACCTCGAGTCGCGGTGATGCGCCCTCTGCTGGATGAACTCATATGAACTCGAGCTTGGGAACTTTTCAGAATATTTTCCCAAGCTCAAGTCCTCGCATTGAATATGGAACAGTGTTTTGGGACAATTACTGCGTATTACGGCTGTAAAAAATGGACCGTATTTACTTACGCCTAGTGTGAGACCGGCCTTATAGTCAATTTTGGATGCTCATAATCTGCAGGCCCTCAGGTGGCACAACATTAAAATCAGGCAGGATCGAGTCATGCAAATCACAGCATAGGCTCAGGAATGCTTCCAGACATCATTTTCTGCAATCACAGTTTGCCGTGCAATGGACAAATAGAAGGTAAAGCTCTATCGTGTGATGAAGAAGTCATATATGGAATCAATGGTGCTATATAAATAAATAATAATAATAATAATAATATATCAACACAATCCAGAAATGCTGATGTCACAAAGTGACTAGGGTCTGTGGGTGCCTACCAAATCCCTCAAACTAGGGGCGCCTAGTTCAGATCTGAATGTGCGACTATGAACTATGTACCTATGAAGTAGGTACTGGCGTCGGTGGGCACCCTCCTGCATGGGCTTGATTGTGGCCACATTCTCAGCACTGACAACCATTACACACCTGTCGGTTGTCATAAATCAGCTGAGAGGAGTTAAGAAAGAGGGAAATCAGAATTCTGAAATCAGATTGAGCTCACTGATTGATACTCAGTTAACTCATTCTGAAGCCAGCAATAGAAAGCATAAAACAGGGGCCATAAAAGACAAACCGTGCTAAATTTTTAATGAAACCCAACTGAAAAAAAATATACGGTATATGTTCTTTTAAGTAAAAAAAAACTCTTTTAATCTTAATTTTTATCTTTGCTGATGCACATTATTAGTTTCTCTCTAGTCTGCGAGTACTACATTGGGTTTATCCCTTCTCCATTGTGATAAACGGTCCTGCAGATAAGCAAGAAGAACTTATCCAGCGTCTCCTACATTTTCCGTCAATTAATCCCCTTCCCTGTGTGTAATTCTTACATGATATTCTACGATGTGCCTCATTGTTCCATAATTGGAAAAAAAACTATATTTAATGTCTGGTCGGTGGCTAAAGGGAGGAATTTCTGGGACGGATACCCCATAATTTAGCACATGACCTCAGCCTCCTTAAATTATTCTCTTTTCAGGGTATTTCTTTCCATTGAAAAGAGCTGACGAGGCTTCAATTATAATCCGTCCGGAATAGGAGATACTATGATATGAAAACATTTAACCCCGTTGTTGATGAGTATAAACTAATCCAGGATACTGCACACCCGCTGAACTGGATCATACTGTTCCCATGAGCAAAATAATAATTGTCCCATAATCACAGACAAGTGGTGGATGAAGGTGTGTGTTTCCCCATGTGCTCCCTGCAGGGAGATTTCAAGGCCCTGAGTATAATTAAGAACATAAATCTGAAAAGAAAGTTCTACACTGGGTTTGGAAAGTATTCAGACCCCTTTAAATTTTTCACTCTTTGTTTCATTGCAGCCATTTGGTAAATTCAAAAAAGTTCATTTTTTTCTCATTAATGTACATCCTGCGCCCCATCTTGACTGAAAAAAACAGAAATATAAAATTTTTTTGCAAATTTAATAAAAAAGAAAAACTGAAATATCACATGGTCATTAGTCTTCAGACCCTTTGCTCAGACACTCATATTTAAGTCACATGCTGTCCATTTCCTTGTGATCCTCCTTGAGATGGTTATACTCCTTCATTGGAGTCCAGCTGTGTTTAATTAAACTGATAGGACTTGATTTGGAAAGGCGCACACCTCTCTATATAAGACCTCACAGCTCACAGTGCATGTCAGACCAAATGAGAATCATGAGGTCAAAGGAACTGGCCAACGAGCTCAGAGACAGAATTGTGGCAAGGCACAGATCTGGCCAAGATTACAACAGAATGTCTGCAGTACTCAAGGTTCCTAAGAGCACAGTGGCCTCCATAATCCTTAAATGGATAAAGTTTGGGACCACAAGAAGTCTTCCTAGACCTGGCCGTCCAGCCAAACTGAGCAATTGAGGGAGAAGAGCCTTGGTGAGAGAGGTAAAGAAGAACTCCAAGATCACTGTGCCTGAGCTCCAGAGATGCAGTAGGAAGATGGGAGAAAGTTCCACAAAGCCAGCTATCACTGCAGCCCTCAACCCATCGAGCCTTTATGGCAGAGTGGCCCGACGGAAGCCTCTCCTCAGTGCAAGATATATGAAAGCCCACATAGAGTTTGCTAAAAAAACACATGAAGGACTCCCAGACTATGAGAAATAAGATTCTCTGGTGTGAGGAGAGGAAGATAGACCTTTTTGGTGATAATTCTAAGCTTCATGTGTGGAGAAAACCAGGCACTGCTCATCACCTGCTCAATACAGTCCCAACAGTGAAACATGGTGGAGGCAGCATCATGCTATGGGGGTGTTTTTCAGCTGCAGGGACAGGGCGACTGGTTGTCATTGGAGGAAACACGAATGCGGCCAAGTACAGAGATATCCTGGATGAAAACCTCTTCCAGAGTGCCTTGGACCTCAGACTTGGCCAAAGGTTCACCTTCCAACAAGACAATGACCCTAAGCACACAGCTAAAATAACAAAGGAGTGGCTTCAGAACAACTCTGTAACCATTCTTGACTGGCCCAGCTAGAGCCCTGACCTAAACCCAATTGAGCATCTCTGGAGAGACCTGAAAATGGCCGTCCACCAACGTTCACCATCCAACCTGACGGAACTAGAGAGGATCTGCAAGGAAGAATGGCAGAGGATCCCCAAATCCAGGTGTGAGAAACTTGTTGCATCATTCCCAAGAAGACTCGTGGCTGTACTAGCTCAGAAGGTGCTTCTACTCAATGCTGAGCAAAGGGTCTGCATACTTATGACCATTAAGGGCTTAGAGATGCCCTTAATCTGGTAGACTGGGACAATATCCTAAGAAATGAGAATACAGATAATAAATGGGAAATGTTTAAGAACATCCTAAATAGGCAGTGTAAGCGGTTTATACCTTGTGGGAATAAAAGGACTAGAAATAGGAAAAACCCAATGTGGCTAAACAAAGAAGTAAGACAGGCAATTAACAGTAAAAAGAAAGCATTTGCACTACTAAAGCAGGATGGCACCATTGAAGCTCTAAAAAACTATAGGGAGAAAAATACTTTATCTAAAAAACTAATTAAAGCTGCCAAAAAGGAAACAGAGAAGCACATTGCTAAGGAGAGTAAAACTAATCCCAAACTGTTCTTCAACTATATCAATAGTAAAAGAATAAAAACTGAAAATGTAGGCCCCTTAAAAAATAGTGAGGAAAGAATGGTTGTAGATGACGAGGAAAAAGCTAACATATTAAACACCTTCTTCTCCACGGTATTCACGGTGGAAAATGAAATGCTAGGTGAAATCCCAAGAAACAATGAAAACCCTATATTAAGGGTCACCAATCTAACCCAAGAAGAGGTGCGAAACCGGCTAAATAAGATTAAAATAGATAAATCTCCGGGTCCGGATGGCATACACCCACGAGTACTAAGAGAACTAAGTAATGTAATAGATAAACCATTATTTCTTATTTTTAGTGACTCTATAGCGACAGGGTCTGTTCCGCAGGACTGGCGCATAGCAAATGTGGTGCCAATATTCAAAAAGGGCTCTAAAAGTGAACCTGGAAATTATAGGCCAGTAAGTCTAACCTCTATTGTTGGTAAAATATTTGAAGGGTTTCTGAGGGATGTTATTCTGGATTATCTCAATGAGAATAACTGTTTAACTCCATATCAGCATGGGTTTATGAGAAATCGCTCCTGTCAAACCAATCTAATCAGTTTTTATGAAGAGGTAAGCTATAGGCTGGACCACGGTGAGTCATTGGACGTGGTATATCTCGATTTTTCCAAAGCGTTTGATACCGTGCCGCACAAGAGGTTGGTACACAAAATGAGAATGCTTGGTCTGGGGGAAAATGTGTGTAAATGGGTTAGTAACTGGCTTAGTGATAGAAAGCAGAGGGTGGTTATAAATGGTATAGTCTCTAACTGGGTCGCTGTGACCAGTGGGGTACCGCAGGGGTCAGTATTGGGACCTGTTCTCTTCAACATATTCATTAATGATCTGGTAGAAGGTTTACACAGTAAAATATCGATATTTGCAGATGATACAAAACTATGTAAAGCAGTTAATACAAGAGAAGATAGTATTCTGCTACAGATGGATCTGGATAAGTTGGAAACTTGGGCTGAAAGGTGGCAGATGAGGTTTAACAATGATAAATGTAAGGTTATACACATGGGAAGAGGGAATCAATATCACCATTACACACTGAACGGGAAACCACTGGGTAAATCTGACAGGGAGAAGGACTTGGGGATCCTAGTTAATGATAAACTTACCTGGAGCAGCCAGTGCCAGGCAGCAGCTGCCAAGGCAAACAGGATCATGGGGTGCATTAAAAGAGGTCTGGATACACATGATGAGAGCATTATACTGCCTCTGTACAAATCCCTAGTTAGACCGCACATGGAGTACTGTGTCCAGTTTTGGGCACCGGTGCTCAGGAAGGATATAATGGAACTAGAGAGAGTACAAAGGAGGGCAACAAAATTAATAAAGGGGATGGGAGAACTACAATACCCAGATAGATTAGCGAAATTAGGATTATTTAGTCTAGAAAAAAGACGACTGAGGGGCGATCTAATAACCATGTATAAGTATATAAGGGGACAATACAAATATCTCGCTGAGGATCTGTTTATACCAAGGAAGGTGACGGGCACAAGGGGGCATTCTTTGCGTCTGGAGGAGAGAAGGTTTTTCCACCAACATAGAAGAGGATTCTTTACTGTTAGGGCAGTGAGAATCTGGAATTGCTTGCCTGAGGAGGTGGTGATGGCGAACTCAGTCGAGGGGTTCAAGAGAGGCCTGGATGTCTTCCTGGAGCAGAACAATATTGTATCATACAATTATTAGGTTCTGTAGAAGGACGTAGATCTGGGTATTTATTATGATGGAATATAGGCTGAACTGGATGGACAAATGTCTTTTTTCGGCCTTACTAACTATGTTACTATGTTACTATGTTACTATGTGATATTTCAGTTTTTCTATTTACCGTATATACTCGAGTATAAGCCGACCCGAGTATAAGCCGACCCCCCTAATTTTGCCACAAAAAACTGGGAAAACTTATTGACTCGAGTATAAGCCTAGGGTGGAAATGCAGCATTTACCGGTGAATTTCAAAAACAAAAATAGATCATTATTTCCCCATAGCTGTGCCATATAGTGCTCTGCACCGTTCATATTTCCCCATAGGTGTGAACCATATAGTGCTCTGCACCGTTCATTGTGCCTCCTAGCTGTGCCATATACGGTGCTCTGCACCGTTCATTGTGCCCCATAGATGTGCCATATACGGTGCTCTGCACCGTTCACTGTGCCCCATAGCTGTGCCATATACGGTGCTCTGCACCGTTCACTGTGCCCCATAGATGTGCTGTGCCATATACGGTGCTCTGCACCGTTCACTGTGCCCCATAGCTGTGCTGTGCCATATACGGTGCTCTGCACCGTTCACTGTGCCCCATAGCTGTGCTGTGCCATATACGGTGCTCTGCACCGTTCACTGTGCCCCATAGCTGTGCCATATACGGTGCTCTGCACCGTTCACTGTGCCCCATAGCTGTGCTGTGCCATATACGGTGCTCTGCACCGTTCACTGTGCCCCATACATAGCTGTGCTGTGCCATATACGGTGCTCTGCACCGTTCACTGTGCCCCATAGCTGTGCTGTGCCATATACGGTGCTCTGCACCGTTCACTGTGCCCCATACATAGCTGTGCTGTGCCATATACGGTGCTCTGCACCGTTCACTGTGCCCCATAGCTGTGCTGTGCCATATACGGTGCTCTGCACCGTTCACTGTGCCCCATAGCTGTGCTGTGCCATATACGGTGCTCTGCACCGTTCACTGTGCCCCATAGCTGTGCCATATACGGTGCTCTGCACCGTTCACTGTGCCCCATAGCTGTGCTGTGCCATATACGGTGCCCTGCACCGTTCACTGTGCCCCATAGCTGTGCTGTGCCATATACGGTGCTCTGCACCGTTCACTGTGCCCCATAGCTGTGCTGTGCCATATACGGTGCTCTGCACCGTTCACTGTGCCCCATAGCTGTGCTGTGCCATATACGGTGCTCTGCACCGTTCACTGTACCCCATAGCTGTGCTGTGCCATATACGGTGCCCTGCACCGTTCACTGTGCCCCATAGCTGTGCTGTGCCATATACGGTGCTCTGCACCGTTCACTGTGCCCCATAGCTGTGCTGTGCCATATACGGTGCTCTGCACCGTTCACTGTGCCCCATAGCTGTGCTGTGCCATATACGGTGCTCTGCACCGTTCACTGTGCCCCATACATAGCTGTGCTGTGCCATATACGGTGCTCTGCACCGTTCACTGTGCCCCATAGCTGTGCCATATACGGTGCTCTGCACCGTTCACTGTGCCCCATAGCTGTGCTGTGCCATATACGGTGCTCTGCACCGTTCACTGTGCCCCATAGCTGTGCTGTGCCATATACGGTGCTCTGCACCGTTCACTGTGCCCCATAGCTGTGCTGTGCCATATACGGTGCTCTGCACCGTTCACTGTGCCCCATAGATGTTCCACATAAATTTGTGCCGCCGCTGCCGCAATAAAGAAAAAAAACACATACTCACCTCCCTTGATTGCAGCTCCCGGCGTCTCGTTCCGGCGCCTCCATCTTCCCGGCGTCTCTGCTCTGACTGATCAGGCAGAGGGCGCCGCGCACACTATATGCGTCATCGCGCCCTCTGCCTGAACAGTCAGAGAGCAGAGACGCCGGGAAGATGGAGGCGCCGGCCGGGAAGATGGATCGGCGCCCGGCGGCTGGAACGAGGACAGGTGAATATGCTATACTCACCTAGTCCTGGCGATCCTCGCGCTGTCCCTCTGCCTGGTCTTCGGTGCCGCAGCTTCTTTCTCTATCAGCGGTCACCGGCACCGCTGATTAGAGAAATGAATAAGCGGCTCCGCCCCTATGGGAGGTGGAGCCGCTTATTCATTTCTGTAATGAGCGGTCCCACGTGACCGCTGAAGAGAGGAAGAAACTGCAGCGCCGAAGCCCGTGGGACGGCAGGGACAGCGCGAGGATCGCTGGGACTAGGTAAGTATGCCTCAGCGCCCTCACCCCCTCACCCGCCGACCCCACCGCTACCGTGACTCGAGTATAAGCCGAGGGGGGCACTTTCAGCCCAAAAATTTGGGCTGAAAATCTCGGCTTATACTCGAGTATATACGGTAAATAAATTTGCAAAAATTGCCAAATTTCTATTTTTTTAGTCAAGATAGGGTGCAGAGTGTACGTCAATGAGAAAAAAATAAACTTTTTTGAATTTACGAAATGGCTGCAATGAAAAAAAGAGTGAAAAATTTAAAGGGGTCTGAATACTTCCCATACCCACTGTAGGTCAGACTGTATAAGGCCATATACACAAGAGAAGACAGTGCCAGAGAGAGAATAATATCAGCACATCGATATCATTATACAGTGTGGTGTGGTTATTATCAGTATATAGATACAGTGCCTTGAAAAAGTATTCATGCCTTGTGAACTTTTCCACATTTTTCACGCTACACCCACAAACTTCAATCTATTTTATTGGGATTTTATGTGATACTATCACAAAGTAGCAAGTATTTGTGAAGTATAAAGGAAATTATATACAGGGTCCAATAAAAGAAGAAAAAAGCAGCAACACTCCACTTCTTGGTGAAAAAACAACCTTAGTCCTTTATTGCATAATAAAGATCATGGACAAGGTATTACGGGTAAAACAAGTGCAGGTTATGCAGGCAAATGAAGCAGGACATGCTTCATTTGCCTGCATAACCTGCACTTGTTTTACCCGTAATACCTTGTCCATGATCTTTATTATGCAGTAAAGGACTAAGGTTGTTTTTTCACCAAGAAGTGGAGTGTTGCTGCTTTTTTCTTCTTTTATTGGACCCTGTATGCACCTTCTTCATAGCAAGCACCTCCAGCAGGGTGAAGGTTTCTGGAATGTGTCCGTGATTCAGAGCTCATTCATCCTTTATCAGTGAGTACTAAGAGCGGTTTTTCTCAGTGCCATTCATATCTCTTTTTACTGATAAAGGAAATTATACAAGGTCTTATAATTCTTTTTCAACTATAAATAGGAAAATTGTAAAATGCATTTGTTTTCAACCCCCTGAGTCAACACTCTAAAGGACCACCTTTTGATGCAATTATTTCTGCAAGTTTTTTTATGCCTATCTCTAAGAGCTTTGCACATCTAGAGGTGACATTTTTGCCCCATCTTTGGGATGTAGTGCAGCAGTAGCACACTTAGGCAGTGATGAGGCAGTGACCCAGAAAAAAGTTCAACTCATATAAACACAACACATGTATCCAGCGGTGCATTTGCCCACCTCTGACTGGTTACAGTGAGCAAATGCACTGCCGTGTTAATGTCTCTTTACTCACAGCAATACACAGTACACTATATCCTCCGGATCGCAGCCGGGAACCATATCTTCCAGTTAACAGTCAGTAAACATGCCAATCCACCTCCTGAGACCAGTTGCCGTGGGCGACTGCACCGCTGTGTACGCTGTAGGTTCCAGGCTTTTCAGCTGGCTTGGCCATTTGGCTCCATTGGCCTGTGTTGCCACACACCACGTGGAGCTCTGCAGAGCATTCTGCTCTGTACTCCTCCAAACACCAGACTGACACTGACTCTGAACGTGACACACCATGTCCAAGACCTATACTCACTTTAGTCTACATTGCAACCACAGCTATGCATGTGACTGCAATGCACTCTCACGGCCTCAATATGCTTCCATGTGCATGCTGGGGAGAACATACAGTGACCCTCACATGTAACACCAGTCACTGCTTCACAGGGGACAAATATTGGGGATATTACTAGAAGATGGGGACATTACTACAAGATGGGACATTACTAGAGATGGGGACATTACTAGAAAATGGGGACATTACTACAGGATGGAAAGATTTCTACAAGATGGGGACCAGGATAGGAAACATTAATACATGAAGGGGACCAGGATAGGGGACATTACTACATGAAGGCAACCTGGATAGGGACATTAATACAGAATGGGATCATTACTACAAAATGAGAACCAAGAAGAGGAATGTTGCTACAAGATGGGGACCATGATGGAGGACATTGCCACAGGATGGGGAACATTGCTACAGGATGGAGAGATTTCTGCAAGATGGAGACCAGGATAGGAAACATTAATACATGAAGGGGACCAGGAAAGGGGACATTACTACATGAAGGCAACCTGGATAGGGACATTAATACAGAATGGGATCATTACTACAAAATGAGAACCAAGAAGAGGAATGTTGCTACAAGATGGGGACCATGATGGAGGACATTGCCACAGGATGGGGAACATTGCTACAGGATGGAGAGATTTCTGCAAGATGGAGACCAGGATAGGAGACAATATTACATGAAGGGGATCAGGATTGGGGACATTAATACAGCAATATTGCTCTGTTTGATGAATCCTGTCATAAATCACACTCTGTGAGTATCTCCAGGCTCTTTATTCACATCATGTCTCAACCTCCATTACATGAATTCCGAGTACAACAACATCCAACAAGTTCCAAACAAAGAATATAGAACACACATAAAAGTAGTGAGACCCCTAGAGGCCACATGAACATATAACATATTGCTACATCCTTTCTCTTTTAACTAGAGGAACAATAAAAGATACTAAACTAATGTATACTATGACCAAGTTAGAAATTAACCTAGTACGTCCAGTTAGATATAATCTTTGAGGTGCGCCGGCTTTTTGCTAATTCTGCCAGCTCTGGTAATATAAGATGTGTCACTTTCTACATCTGGTACATCTGGTAGTTCTTCTGATATTGTCTGTCTCTGGCCAGAGCCCTCACCCTGATGGTTAGCTGTCACTGTTGGTGCCTGACTTGTACTTGCTGCCTCGTTGTCTTGGGTGTCTGGATACTGTTCAAAAGGCCATGAATCATCTCTTTCTTGCGTTTTCCTCAAATATCTTCGATTCCTCCTTAGTCTTCTTCCGTCGTCTGTTAGAATTTCGTAAGACCGAGGTCCCAGTTTCTGGACAACCTTTGCCTTTTGCCAGTGTTTGTCAAATGTGGTGCTTGGCTGCAGCCGAATGTTGTCATTTCTCTGGAGCTCCGGCAGATCCTTTGCAGATTTATTGTAATAGAAAGCTTGCCTAGCTTGATTCTTCTGTATTTTAGCTTCGATGTTTCCCAGCAGCTTTGGCTCTAACAGATGACTCGCAGTTGGTACTAGTGTCTTTGTACGCCTACTCATGAGCCTCTGTGCCGGACTGCTGTCTAGGCCTTGGGTGGGTGTGTTTCTATGATCCAGTATAGACAGATATACATCAGCACCCGCCTGGTTTGCTTTCTGCATGAGTCTTTTGGCCGTTTTTACTGCTGACTCTGCTTTCCCATTACTCTGAGAATATTTTGGAGAAGACGTCTGGTGTTCAAATTCCCATTTCTTACTGAAAGTTTTGAATTCTTCCGACGTAAACTGTGCCGCATTGTCAGAGAAAACGATATCTGGAATGCCATACCTGGCAAAATGGGCCTTGAGTTTTTTAATCACTGTTCTCGCCCTTGTGTCCTGCACCAAATCAACCTCCCAGAAGTTAGAGAAATAGTCCACTGTAATCAGGTATTCTTTGTCATTCCATGTGAACAAGTCTGTTCCTATTTTTGACCAAGGCCTATGTGGAATTTCATGAGGTTGCAATGTCTCCTTTGGTTGCTTATCATTGCAGGATGCACATATTTCACATTGTGCTATGTAATTTTTTATGTGGTCATTCATTCCTGGCCAATAAACTGATTCTCGTGCCCGACGTAGGCATCCTTCCATGCCTAAGTGAGAAGAGTGCAATGTCTTCAATATGCCTCTTCTGAGAACTTCAGGTATAACAGCCCTGTCTCCTTTAAAGATGATTCCTTGCTGCACTGACAATTCATCTCTTATGTGGAAGAATGGTGAGACTTCCCTCGGAGCATGCTGCTTGTATTTTGGCCAGCCCTGCAAGATGACAGTCTTTAAACTCTGGAGACTTTTATCCTTCTCTGTAAAAGTCTGGATTTGCTTGGCCTTTTCTTTTGACACTGCAAGGTAGTTACACATATTGATGGTTTCAATGTCTTCCTCCTCATCATTTGTGATAGGAAGGTAAGCTCTGCTTAGCGTATCTGCAATCAGTAAGTCTCTTCCTGGACAGTACCCGATGTCAACATCATATTTCTGAAGTCGCAACAGCATGCGCTGTAGTCTCTTTGGGGCATTTAGTAATGGTTTCTTTGTAATGCTCTCCAATGGTTTGTGATCCGACTGCACTGTTACCCGTCGACCATAGGTGTACTGGTGAAACGTCTCCATCCCAAATACCACAGCCAGTAGTTCCTTCTCAATCTGCGCATATCCCTGCTCTGTTGTTGTAAGGGCTCTGCTTGCAAATGTAATTGGCTGTTTGTTCTGCATTAATGTGGCTCCAAGGCCTTTTTCCGAAGCATCACATTGTACCACCACTTCTCGATCTGGATCGAAATACTTTAGGTTGCTGTATCTGCAATGGCATTCTTTACTGCTCGGAAAGCAGTCTCCTGGCTTTCTGTCCATTCCCAGCGCACATCTTTGTGGGTTAGCTGTCTCAGTGGCTCACACATGTCTGACAGATGTCTGCAAAATTTTGAGAGATAATTCACCATGCCCAAAAATCGTTGTACTCCAGAAACATCAGTAGGGGTAGGCAAATCTTGTATTGCTCTCACCTTTTCAGGATCCACTTTGACCCCAGTTGAAGTCAGTCGATGACCAATATAGGCCACTTCTGTCATTTTCAATTTGAATTTGTCCAAATTCAGCTTTATGTTTTTTTCTCTGCATCTGTCCAAAAATTGTATCATCTTCTGATCGTGATCCTTGATTGCAGATTCCACATTTTCACCTTCTCCCACTACTAGGATATCATCCGCTATTGTCTTCACTCCAGTAAGTCCTTCCAAAGCCTGCATCAATTTCTGCTGGAATATCTCTGGAGCAGGTTTTAGTCCCATGGGCATTTTCAGCCATTTAAAGCGTCCAAATGGTGAAGAAAATGTTGTCAATAAACTTGAATCTTCAGTCAGGGCCACATGCCAGAATCCATTTTTTACATCACATACAGAAAATATTTTAGCCTTTGATAAATCTTGTAGAACATCATCTAATGTTGGCATTGGGTAATGATTTTGTTTCAGCGCCTTGTTGAGTGGCTTAGGATCAATACATATTCTTAACTTGCCCGATGGTTTCTGCACTATGACCAAACTGCTGATCCAATCTGTGCTCTTATGGACTGGTGCTATCATGCCTCTTCTCTGTAGATCTTGCAGTTCTACTTTCAACGGTTGCATTAACGCTACAGGCACTCTTCTTGTAGGTAATCTGGTGGGCTGCACTGTGTTGTCAATTTCTAGCCTATATTTACCTTCAAAGCATCCATCACCTTCAAATACATCAGCATACTCTGCTTTTATTTTCTGCATGTCCAAGTTGTGCTCTGCATTTAGTTTTGGATTTTGTATATCCTGGGCAACTTCAACAGACATAATGTTCTGAGACTGTACTTTTATTAAGTCCATTGCCTGAACTGCTTTTACTCCCAGTAATGGTACATGGTTACCACCCCGTAACACGATAAATTCAACTCTATAACTCTTTCTGTTACATGGGTTTCGTATTTTTAGCTTACATGTCCCCATTGGTTTCAGAACACTTTTGTTGTACATCACCAGTACCTTGTCAGTTGGCTCAATAGAAACCTGTTTGTTTAGCAGATCAAATGAAATTACATTGCAGCTTGCTCCACAATCCAGCTGAAATCTAATGGGCTTCTCATCCAACAAGAATGTTGCATAAAGCTGCTTGGCATCTGTCATGTCTCACGACTTAGGAAATCATTCAATGTTTGCATTGCTTGTGTTCGATCCTTCTTTCTAGGCAGAAGTTTGCCTTTCCCTGTATTTTGTCCCAACTCTCTCACTGTAGTCTTGTGATGTATGTTTGTTCACGCCCTTATTCTCCATTTTGTTATCATTCCTCCATCTGTATGCATCCAACTACATGTCCTCTGTTGAATATTCCTTTTTACCTGCTACTTTCATCATAATACAAGAATTTCAGTTAAAGCAACCCTCTTTTCCTGGAGTCTTCTTACATGAGATCGTGGCTGAGTTAAGCTGTCTGATTAATCGGTATGAACGTGAGTACAGGTGAATACGGAAGCGCCTAAAAAGAAGGGTCTATCCAGGCACCACTACGTTCTACATATCCATGAGTCAGAATAGTAAAAAGGAATAGCCTGCCTTCAGAGACAGTAACTCAAGGTCTGTGCTGAACCTCAGTGGAATAGGACATTTCCCAGATAGATGGTATCCCAGTTCCCAGCCAGACCCCAGCGTGCATAGAAGCACACACTGCAGATAAACAGGGAGAAGTATAACCCTCATCCTCCACTCTTCCTGCCTGCAATCAAATCATGTCTGAAGCAAGGAATACAATGTCCCTACCAGACTTACAAACACAGGAAAGAGACCCAGATCCCCATCCACCAGCTAGTGAAAGGGGAAAACGTACAGTCAAACCTACATGGAAAGTCATGGAGAATTTAGAGACTGCAAAATGTGTCGTGTATAGTGATGTGTCTTCACTGTGGGAGAAAGTGCTGAATCACATAGACACTGTATCAAGGCCTGCTTCTCATGAGTTACCACTTGAGGGAGCCCTAGAACAATTATGCACAGCATACCAAATGTATATGGAGAAGACTGACCAATACATTATTCTCCTGAAAAAACTGAATCTGCCAGAGACTTTAAACGAATTGCAAAGTTTCCAGCAGCTTAATTCTGAAAGAGACTGCACCGTACGTGACATTAAAACCAAGTTAGAGGCTAAAATTGCACGGACACCAGATGCATCAACTCGCTCATCCAAATTGTCCAAGCACTCAAAACGCTCATCTAGGTCAAGTTCATCAAAATATTCCACTCTCAGCGAGCAGCTTATAAGAGCACGTGCTAAGGCTGAAACGTCTAAGATACAAGCTGCCTTTGCGCAAAGGAGAGCAGAAATGGATGCAGCCACGGCACAAAAGAGAGCAGAAATGGATGCAGCCGCAGCACAAAGGAGAGCAGAAATGGATGCAGCCGCAGCACAAAGGAGAGCAGAAATGGATGCGGATGCAGCACGCAAGGAAGCTCTGGAGAAGGAATGCGAGCACGCGACAGCCATGGCAGAGTTAAGGATCCTGGAGCGAGCTATCAGTGGGAGTCAAAGAGACAGCATCAGTTTGTGTGAAGTGGAGGCAGAAGACCCTATTGAACGCACAAGAGACTACGTGCTAAGCCAAAATGGCGAACCGCAGATCATTACTAACACTCCTGGTGGCGTTCATGCTTCTCCAGGGCACCAGGATGCCGATCCACTTACAGAACCCTGCATTCAAGGTCAGTACAATGCTCCCAAACTTGAACTTCCTTCGTATTCCAGTATGCGCCAAGACCCCGCATCTCACCAAACTCCACAGGCTATTATCTACACGCAACTCAATATGCCGGCAGGTCATTATACTCTCGACAACCGCGCAGTGCCAGCTCCGCATGTAGCAGAGACTATACCCACCAAACCGGTTGCTGGACTAAATGCATATGCCACTCCATACTTACCCACGTCTCAAGGCCAGGACGTCTCCACCCCTATGTACAACACTGCTCAGCCTACATTTGTGCATCCTAAGTCAGAAAGAACAGACATGTCCGACTTCGCAAGGTACATGATTCGCCGCGAACTTACTAAAACCGGTCTCACAAGGTTTGACGACCAACCTGAAAATTACAGAGGTTGGAAAAATGCCTTTAGAACCGTAACTAGTGACCTCGGCATCACTGCTACCGAAGAGCTGGACCTGCTAATCAGATGGCTAGGACCACAATCCACAGAGCGTGTCAAGAGACTCAGGTCTGTACATATCAGTAATCCAATGGCTGGTCTCATGGCTGCATGGGAAAGACTAGAGAAAAACTTTGGCAGTCCAGAAGCCATAGAGGATGCACTGTTCAAGCGATTACAGAGTTTTCCAAAGATATCAAGCAAAGACAGTTCAAAGTTCCTAGAGCTCAGTGACTTGCTGTTAGAGCTCCAGCTGGCCAAGGCAGACACCCACCTACCTGGCCTCAGCTACCTGGACACTGCTCGTGGAGTAAATCCCATTATCTCCAAGCTACCGTACAATGTACAAGAAAGGTGGACTACACTAGGGTCAAAATACAAGAAAGACCATAAAGTGTCATTTCCTCCATTCTCCTACTTCTGTGAGCTTATAAAAGACGTGGCAGAGTGTAAGAACGACCCAAGCTTTTCCTACGAAGAATCCAGTGGCCCAGCTTCACCTCCTTCTAAGTACGTCAGCGCACGCTCGAATGACAGAAACCGCAGGGGTCCAGTGTCAGTGAAGAAGACGGATATTCTTCCCTCACCAACATCAGCCCCAAGCAAGAGCAACAAGGGTGAAAAGATAGAGAACCCAAATCGTGAATGTCCCATCCACAAGAAGCCACATCCCTTAAAAAAGTGCATCGGCTTCAGGAAGAAACCGCTCGAAGAACGCAAGGAGCTTCTAAAGAAGTTCGGGGTATGCTACAGATGTTGTGCTTCTACTGAACACCTTGCTAAAGACTGTAAAACTACAATTAAGTGCATGGAGTGTGACAGTGAGGACCACGTACAAGCACTCCACCCATTCCGTCCTGACTCTACACTTACTCCTTCCCTCACCATGAGCCATGGCGGGGAGGACGCAACTCAAACTGCAAGCCATACCACAATATCTTCTTCATGCACAGAAGTCTGCGGAGAAGACCTCTGGGACAAGTCCTGTGCGAAGATTTGCCTGGTGAACGTGTATCCCAACGGTCACCCAGAGAAAGCCGTGAAGGTGTATGTCCTTCTGGATGATCAGAGCAACCGATCACTTGCAAGGTCAGAACTCTTTGATATGTTTAACTTAAAGGGAAATGCTTACCCTTACACCTTAGGTACCTGCAGTGGTGTTACAGAGGTTTCTGGGAGAAGGGCCAGTGGCCTTACAGCGACATCTCTCGAGAACACCGTCGAGATACCGTTACCTACACTGGTCGAGTGCAACCAGATTCCATCCAATCGAGAAGAGATCCCAACGCCAGAGGCTGCTCTTCATCATCAACATCTCAAGAAGATAGCAAACAAGATACCAGCCCTCAACAACAAAGCAGATATCCTGATTCTGCTGGGCAGAGACATTCTCCGGCTGCACAAGGTACGTCAGCAAATTAACGGACCACACGATGCACCATTTGCCCAACGCTTAGATCTAGGCTGGGTAATCGTAGGCAATGTTTGCATACATAAGATGAAGAGACCTAACAACATCTCCTCTTACAAAACACACATCTTGTCAAATGGTCGCAGCACCCATTTCCAACCATGCCCACATCACTACTGGGTGAAAGAGAAAGTGAGCAACACCAAGTGGCAACAGGAATCCTTCAACAACATGAACACGCACCAGCCCAGGGATGAAAACCTCGGGTCATCAGTGTTCGACTCTACAAGTAGTGACAACAAGTTGGCACCCACAAGGGAAGATAAAGAATTCATAAAGGTTATGGATAAAGAATTTGCTCAAGATGACTCCAACAGTTGGGTAGCTCCTTTACCCTTTCGTTTCCCAAGAGTGAGGTTGCCGAACAACCTGCAACAAGCTACTGCAAGGTTCTCATCCTTAAAGCGTACCCTAAAGAGGAAACCAGAGATGGAGAAGCATTTCATCGACTTTATGCAGAACATCTTTGACAGAGATCATGCCGAACCTGCGCCACCACTGAGGGAGGGAGAAGAATGTTGGTATCTTCCATCCTTTGGTGTCTATCACCCTCGCAAGCCTAATCAGATCAGAGTCGTGTTTGACTCCAGTACTCAGTTTGAAGGCCTCTCTCTCAATAACCTGCTCCTAACTGGGCCCAACCTGAACAACAGCCTCCTTGGAGTATTGATCCGCTTCAGACAAGAACCTGTCGCCATAATGGCCGACATTCAGCAGATGTTTCATTGCTTCATCGTGAAAGAAGACAACAGAAACTATCTTAGGTTCCTATGGCACAAAGACAACAATGTCAACAATCAGGTCATAGACTATCGGATGAAGGTCCATGTCTTCGGCAATAGTCCCTCACCTGCTGTGGCGATCTATGGTCTGAGACGGACAGCCCAGGAAGGTGAGAGAGAGTACGGATCCGATGCTCGGCAATTTGTAGAGAAGAACTTCTACGTGGACGATGGGCTCAAGTCCTTGCCCACAAGTCAAGATGCAATGGACCTACTCTCCAGGACACAGGAAATGCTATCCATATCAAACCTCAGACTCCACAAGATTATCTCTAACAGTCAAGAGGTAATGAACGCGTTTCCATCTGAAGACCATGCCACAAACCTAAAAGACCTCGACTTGGGTTCTGATGTTCCTGCAACACAGCGCAGCCTTGGTCTACTGTGGGATATCAAACGGGACACCTTCACCTTCCAAGTGTCAGCCATAATAAATGCTAGACCTTTGGTTCCAGTATCATCCGACCCCGATGCTCCAATGATCCTTACTCCAGCTACACTTCTTACACAGAAGACTGGAGCTGCTACAGTTCCGCCTGGGAATTTCGATAACAAGGACATTTACAAACGTCAGTGGAGGCAAGTACAACGTCTGGCTAACGTGTTTTGGCATCGCTGGAAGACTGAATATTTGCACTTGCTTCAAACTCGTCACAAATGGCAGACGCCCAGTCCCAATCTCCAAGAAGGAGACCTTGTTCTCTTAAAGAACATAGAGGCTCATCGCAATGACTGGCCAATGGGACTTATCGCCAAGGTCCTACCCAGTGAGGACGGAAAGACTCGTAAGGTAGAAGTTAAGGTGACAAAAGGGGGCTCTACCCGAACCTTCTTCCGCCCGGTCACGGAACTCGTGCTGCTTCTACGAAAGGAGGACATCACATGAACTGAACATGCTCCTGGACGTTGCTCACGGCGGGGAGCATTCCTCCTCGTCTCCCAGTTTATTGAATATTGACATTTTCCTTTGGATTGAACTGTTAACATTCCCATTGGATTCTGGGTTGGTGGAAGAGTTGGCATGTTTGCGGCTTCCCCAATCTGAAGATGGGTTTAATATATTTGGACTTATCTTTCGGTTTGATCTACGGGTCGACAACAACGAGTTTGGACTTTAAATTCTTTGATGTTTATTATTGCATGCATGTTTTCTTTCCTCTTGTTTTTCTTTTTCAGCTTCGAACGACTTCGAAGAATTACGGACATCGTGAAATCCAAGGATTTCAGACGGGGAGTGTCATGTCTCACGACTTAGGAAATCATTCAATGTTTGCATTGCTTGTGTTCGATCCTTCTTTCTAGGCAGAAGTTTGCCTTTCCCTGTATTTTGTCCCAACTCTCTCACTGTAGTCTTGTGATGTATGTTTGTTCACGCCCTTATTCTCCATTTTGTTATCATTCCTCCATCTGTATGCATCCAACTACATGTCCTCTGTTGAATATTCCTTTTTACCTGCTACTTTCATCATAATACAAGAATTTCAGTTAAAGCAACCCTCTTTTCCTGGAGTCTTCTTACATGAGATCGTGGCTGAGTTAAGCTGTCTGATTAATCGGTATGAACGTGAGTACAGGTGAATACGGAAGCGCCTAAAAAGAAGGGTCTATCCAGGCACCACTACGTTCTACATATCCATGAGTCAGAATAGCATCCTTCACTACTGACTGCCCGACTACATTGACTTTCTCTGTTGTAGATTGCATTTGTAGCCATGTAATGTCCTCTGCACTGTCAGTGTCTGGTGTCACAGTGTGGAGCTGTCTGTACTGTTTGCCTCTTCCTTGCCTGCAGACAGCAGAGGAATGATTCTTCTTGCCACATGACCTGCAGGTTTCCCCATATGCTGGACACTTGGTTTTGTCTCTCTCATGTCTTTTCCCACAATACTTGCAGTGGACAGTGTTTATAGGGTAGTCTGGTCCTGTCTTTCCTTTCATAGATACTGCATGTACCTTGTCATCATCATTCTCACTGGTGCCTGCCATCATCTTCAGGCTGTGCTTTGTGAGCTCAGCAGCCCTGCAGATTTGCAAACATTTCTCTAAAGTCATGCCTTCCTCTCTCAGTAATCTTTCTTTGAGATGACTGTCCTTTATGCCACACACCATTCTGTCCTTGATCAGACTGTCCCTGATCTCTCCAAAGCCACATGTTTCTGCAAGTCTCCTCAGCTCTGTCAGATATCTGTCCACATTTTCACCATCCTCCTGATGTCTTGTGAAAAACTTATATCTTTCCACTGTCTCATTCTTCTTTGGGTCACAGTGTTTATCAAATGCCTGCACAATGTCTGCTAGGAGGAGGTTGTCTGTGTCTGGGAGCAAGGTGTGGGCTAACTCTCTGCCACTTTCCCCAATTAGGTAATAAAACAGCTTTACTTTCCGTTTGTCATCAGTGGGGCCCACAGTCAGATCCACATACAGTGTAAACTCTTCCTTCCAATGTCTCCAAGTCTGGGACAGATTACATGAAGTGACATCCAGTCTCTGAGGGGGCTTCAGACCAGTCTCCATTTTTCTGTACTGTCAGGGAATCTGTACTTACAGTTGTAGTGACCTGTGCAGTTCCAGCCTCATATAAGCTCTAAGAATTTGCAGGTTCTGTGCCCGGCTGCCACCATGTTCTGTTTGATGAATCCTGTCATAAATCACACTCTGTGTGTATCTCCAGGCTCTTTATTCACATCATGTCTTAACCTCCATTACATGAATCCCGAGTACAACAACATCCAACAAGTTCCAAACAAAGAATATAGAACACACATAAAAGTAGTGAGACCCCTAGAGGCCACATGAACATATAACATATTGCTACAAATATTGTTACAAGATGGGGACCAGGATGAGGGACATTGCTACAAGATGGGAAAGGGATGGAAACATTACTACAAGATGGGGATGAGAATCAGGAACGTTACTACAAGATGGAGACCAGGATGGAATACATTACTACAAGATGAGGATCAGGAAGAGGAACTTTGCTACAAAATGGGGACTAGGATGAGGGACATTGCTACAAGATGGGGACCATGATGGGAGACATTGCTACAAGATAGGGATCAGAATGAGGAACATTGCTACAAGATGGGGACCAGGATGGAGTACATTATTACAAGATGGGAATCAGGAAGAAGAATGTTGCTATAAGATGGGGACCAGGATGAGGAACATTGCTACAAGATGGGGGACCATGATGGGGACATTGCTACAAGATGGAAGCCAAAATTACTATATGGGGCTAATTTTAGGACAATATTACTGTAAGGCACCAATTGGAGGACAAAAGAGGAAAAATGTAAAAAAAAAAAAATTAAAATAAAGTTTGGAAAAATATTTGCCACTAAAAATGCTTTGTTCTGTACAAACTAAAGTTTGCCATTGCAAAAAAAAAGTACACTTTATCACTGCATCCATAACAGTCCAAGCTATAAAGCCTTAACAGAACCCATGCAATGAATTCAGTTGGGAAAAAAATCCCAAAATATAAAAAAAAAAGTATAAAAAAGTGCTAATATTAAAAAAAAACACGGGAAAACTGAAAACGTCATCTCGTCCTGCAAACAATGTGACCTAAAAAATTTGAATTTTCTTCCAAGTACGGTATTTACTCAAGGGGGCTGAATTAGAAATGCAAGTCATAATTTTCAGATTCCACCCTGTATCATTTCTTTGACACTTCACAAATACTTGCTACTTTGTGTTGGTATCACATAAAATCCAAATAAAATGCATTTAAGTTGGTGGGTGTAACATGACAAATGCGGAACAGTTCATGGGGTATGAATACTTTTTCAAGGCACTGTATATCATACAGTGCAGTGTGATTATTATCAGTATATATTGATACAGTGGCATGTAAAAGTTTGGCCACCCCTGGTCTAAATTACTGTGAGATTCCCGGGTCGTCTTGTATCCTTTGCTATTTTGAGGTGAAGGCATAGATTTTCAATGATGTTCAGATCAGGGAACTGTGAAGGCCATTGTAAAATCTTCAACTTGTAAAATCTTCAGATTTGATTTTTTTTTCTTCCTATAAAATTACAAAAAAAAAAAGAAAAACATTTACAATAATGTCATTTTTAAAGTGCTTTAAAAAAAATAAAATAATAATAAGCATCACAAATCAGATTATTTACAGACACAAAAAGCCATATGCCATATAGTGAAGCTACATAATAATAATGCTTTTATTTCTATAGCACCAACATATTTTGCAGCACTTTACATTCTAAAAGGGAGTTGTACAGACAATAAAAGACATTACAGAATAACAATAATCCCATTAATCATCAGATACCAAGAGGAGTGAGGGTCCGGCTGCTCGCAAGCTTACAATCTATGAGGAAATAGGGGTGATATGAATGATCGATGGTAAAAATTGCTTGTATTGTACAGTCCAGCCATCAATGTAATAAATAAAGTATTCACATAATGCTGCATGAACCGGTCACCAACCAATACGTGTACAAATACAGATACAGAGGACCATTAAGTGCATGGGGATGTGTCAACAGATGGTACTAGCTAGAGGGCTAGCAGACGGTCCTGACTAAGCATTTTTGGAGGGCAAGCAGATGGCTATGCTTTGCATAGCCATATATTGCTACTGCAATATAATGTAGCCATCTGAGGTGGGCAAATTTTTTTTCTCAATAATATTGTAAAGTTTGAAACTTAGAGCGCCAGCACACAACCCTCACAATTTATAGCTGGCCAGCAGGTGGCACTCAACTATTTTTAGAGGGCCTGCAGGTGTCCTGTGGACAGATGAGACCAAGATAGAGCTTTTTGGCAAAGCACATCATTCTACCGTTTACTGTTAAGGGAATGAAGCCTACAGATAAAAGAACACAGTAGTTACAGTCAAATATGGTGGAGGTTCAAAGATATTTTGTGGTTGTTTTGCTGCCTCTAGCACTGGGTGCCTTGACTATCATGAAATGTGAAGATTCCCAAAGGATTTTGGATCGCAATGTAGTGCCCAGTGTCAGAAAGCTGGGTTTGTATCCTAGGTCATAGGTCTTACAATAGGGCAATGACCCCAAACATACTTTTGAAGCACCCAGAAATGGATGGAAACAATGCACTGGAGAGTTTAGAAGTGGTAATTCCATCTCTAGTAGGGTGAAGTCTTCCACCACTACCTCTTACATATGGAAGCTACAGAGTAACTGAGAATGGACACATTAAATCAGTTAATTTTGCCTGCTTTGATGAATTTCTGAGTAGAGATCACTGTAAAAAACACGAATCGGTCAATGAGTATATGGAAAAAAGCAGCAGCAAGGATTATAATTTATAAGGCAATAATCCCTGACTAGATGCATGTAATACGCTATCCCTACTGCTACACCTCACCCAAAAATGAATTGCAGATAAGAGCGGTATTATTGTAGAATGTAG
The DNA here is from genome assembly GCF_032444005.1 of Ranitomeya imitator. Classification (NCBI taxonomy): domain Eukaryota; kingdom Metazoa; phylum Chordata; class Amphibia; order Anura; family Dendrobatidae; genus Ranitomeya; species Ranitomeya imitator. The sequence goes on along the minus strand of NC_091285.1, from coordinate 661,313,772 downwards.
ACGGGATTTGAACTGGCCCTGAAAATATATTTTCTTGTACGTAGCAGCAACAAACTCTGGTGGAACGCAAATAACACTGCCAGCTTTTATGAATTTCTGAGTACAGATCACCATAAAAAACTGAATCTGTCAATGAGTGTATGGAAAAAAGCAGCAGCAAGGAATATAATTTATAAGGAAATAATCCCTGACTACAGTAGATGACTGCAATACGCTATCTACTTCGACAGCTCACCCTACACGAATTGCAGATAAGAGCGATATTATAATTACAGAACAAAAATCTATTTGAATTAGGTCTTAAAAAAGTTATTAGTTTACCGTAGCAGCATCAAGGACTGTTATTTCATCAACTCTGCTGGGGAATTTAGTGGAGCGTTTTGCATTTACTCAGCCTACAAAGAAAAAAGAGAAAAAAAGAAACATGCCCACAAATTGGAAAGACCCAAAATTTAAAAATATATAAATATGATTTATATTGTTGATCAGCAAAAAGCACACACGCACAAAAAACAACACAGACTCAATAAAAGCATTTAACAACAATGAAACAAATGTCTAGTTATGCCCATAACAAGGCGAAAACTGGCCCACACTATATCCTAATCAGCAGTGTATAAATATCAACATTAGCTCCAACTAAAGATCCATACATGACAGTAAGACATGATGTATACCACTGAAAACCAATCATGTCGATGTAGCCCCAGAACAGAATATATCCGTGCAAAATTCTTTATATATGCAAAAAGACAATATTAAACAAGACGGCATGTATATATCTATTCACGGCACTATATGTGTAGCTAGACACAGGGAACCAGTGATCAAATAAAGGAACAAAATGTGCAAAATAACACACATGCAACTATTAAACACCAAATAGAGCTAGTCCACTGTATACCAACGAGACAAGAAATATATAAAGACAAAGAATATAAGATAGAAAACAAACCAATCCTTATAATGCATCCATAAGGAACAACCTGGGTATTATGCCCATTGGTGTAGAGATGAAGGAAGTATAAAGGGAGCCATAAGTGCTGAAGGATTTTAGGAGGGTCGGGGCCGGCGTTAGGGGCAGGCAGACTAGGCAGCTGCCTAGGGCCCCACCGCACAGCACACAGGGACAGCAGTGGAGGAAGAGCAGGACTTACACGTCTTCTGCTTCCTCCACAGTTCTATTCGGAGCAGGCTGCAGCATCTCCTCACTGTGAAGAGACGGGGGAGGACCTCACTGCACAGGACAGCATTGCAGAACCAGGGGGCTGATATCAGTCCAGTCTCCTCTGTGCCCCATCCCCCACAGTGGGTTCTGCAGCCCACTCCAGCGGAACTATGTGACCTCTTCCAGGGCTCATCTGATCACCTGATATCACAGATTAGTATGTATGTATGTGTGCATCTGTGTATGTGTGTGTATCTATGTGTATGTTTCTATCTGTGTGTATCTGTGTACGGTATATGTGTGCATGTATGGTATATTTGTATGGCTGTGTGTGTATGTACAGTACGTGTATGTGTATCCGTATGTATGTACGGTATATGTGTGTATGCATGTAAGGTATATATATGTATATACGGTATATGTATGTGTATCTGTGTGTATGTACGTTATATGTATGTACTGTATGTGTGTGAATGTACGGTGTATGCATGTGTGTATGTATGGTATGTGTATGTATGATGTATGTGTATGTATGGTATATGTATGTGTTTGCATATACTGTATTTATATGTGTATCTCTATGTATGTACAGTATATGGAGCGCCCCCAGACACAGGACCACGAGTTCTCGGTACCGGGCCTCTCTGGTTCGGTTCTGAGGCTGTCACGGTGGCTAGACCCGGTCCGCGACCCTGCTAAGGGGCGTCCAATAAAGGTGGTGCAGTCTGTCAGGGGTTTGTGACGCCACCTGTGGTGTTCGGTCAGGGTGACCGACGCTGCTGTGGGGTCCGCTGGGGTGATGGAATAGCAGCTGGATGGTATACCTTCCCACAGGTGAAGTATGTCCCCAGGGCTTCCCAGTAATGTGGATAGTGATGGTGTGAGGTGCAGGCAATAACGAGGACACAAGGTTGCAGTCTCTTTACCTCTTTACTGAAGACTTCAGGACCCTCAATCCAGAGCACGTTTAACAGGGTTATCAGAGAGCGGCCGGTCCGATGGGCACTTCCAGAGTTTCCCTCGCAGATGAAAATCGTTGCCCACCACTAGCACCTGTGTGTTGTAGTCCTACCCTGCTGAGCATTCGGAATAGTCCTCACAACTGCTGTTCTCATTCGTCGTTCTCTACAGCTCTCTCTCTCTTTAGTTCCAGATGTTGCTAGTTTCTCGTCCCCCAGTATGTTTTGGCTAGGACGCACCCGTATGACGGGAAGGCCTGGAGGTCTTCCGGGACCCTAGAGATGCCCCTCTCCCACTGTTGCCCCCTATGTCTTCTTAGGAAATTTACGGTAGACAGCCAACCTATAATTAACTGTCCTGCGGAGTTTGAAGTAAGGCCTAAAGTCAGTTACTCCTGCAGTGTTCCGGCCACCGGCTACGCTCCTCAGTAGGATGTTGCCTCGGTCTCACGGCACGACTCCTACTGGTACTCCTTTTTGCTTGATCTCGTTTACACTGTTCCACAATATCCTTCCCTTCTTGTCTCTTTCTTAGGATACCGCTGCAAGGAGGTGCAGGCGCGGCTCCGTTACATTCTGCTCTGTTCGCTAGGCACCTGCCAGGTTCCCACGCCTGACAGGGACCCCCCTGTGTCTTCTCCCTGCAACACCCCCTGCCACGGGATGTTGCCTGAATCCAACCCAGTCAGCTTCTGACTAACTTTCTATCCAACCCCTAGTTTTACCAGTGTGAGGAGGGGCCCAATAAATAAAGCCTTTTGCTCCCCCTAGTGGCCGGAGTGTGAAGTGTAATGTGTGCTGGTGATACCTGGTTGTTGTGAATTCTGTGGCAGAGCTCCCTTCTGTGGTCACAAGTGGTACTTCGGCTGATTCTCTCTGTGAGCTTCCGTTGGTGGAGGAAAGTGGTACTGCGGCTTCTGAGTTTCCTTCCTCAGGTGATGTGGTGAAGTCGTTAGGTGCTGCTCTATTTAACTCCACCTAGTGCTTTGATCCTGGCCTCCAGTCAATGTTCTAGTATTGGACCTGTTTCCTCCTGGATCGTTCCTGTGGCCTGCTGCTCTGCATAGCTAAGTTCCTCTTTGCTATTTGTTTGCTGTTTTTTTCTGTCCAGCTTGTCAATTTGTTTTTTTTCTGCTTGCTGGAAGCTCTGGGACGCAGAGGGTGTACCTCCGTGCCGTTAGTTCGGTACGGAGGGTCTTTTTGCCCCCTTTGCGTGGTTTTTGTAGGGTTTTGTGTTGACCGCAAAGTTACCTTTCCTATCCTCGCTCTGTTCAGAAAGTTGGGCCTCACTTTGCTAAATCTATTTCATCTCTACGTTTGTCTTTTCATCTTAACTCACAGTCATTATATGTGGGGGCTGCCTTTTCCTTTGGGGTATTTCTCTGAGGCAAGGTAGGCTTATTTTCTATCTTCAGGCTAGCTAGTTTCTCAGGCCGTGCCGAGTTGCATAGGGAGCGTTAGGCGCAATCCACGGCTGCCTTTAGTGTGGTTGGAGAGGATTAGGGATTGCGGTCAACAGAGTTCCCACGTCTCAGAGCTCGTTCTTGTTTTTTGGGTTATTGCCAGGTCACTGTATGTGCGCTGACCTCTATGTCCATTGTGGTGCTGAATTACCTTTCATAACAGTACTGGAGGCCCAAAGTACTAATGATTCCCAATAGAGGGAAAAAAGAAGTTCTGAGACCATTTTTTTTTCTTTGCACTGTGTTTTGCCTTTTTTTTCCCCTAGACATTTGGGTGGTTCAGGACACAGGTGTAGCAATGGACATTAAAGGTCTGTCTTCATGTGTGGATCAGCTCACGGCAAGAGTACAAAGTATTCAAGACTTTGTGGTTCAGAATTCTATGTTAGAACCGAGAATTCCTATTCCTGATTTGTTTTTTGGAGATAGAACTAAATTTCTGAGTTTCAAAAATAATTGTAAACTATTTCTGGCTTTGAAACCTCGCTCCTCTGGTGACCCAGTTCAACAAGTTAGGATCGTTATTTCTTTTTTGCGTGGCGACCCTCAGGACTGGGCATTTTCTCTTGCGTCAGGAGATCCTGCATTAAGTAATATCGATACATTTTTCCTGGCGCTCGGATTGCTGTACGATGAGCCTAATTCTGTGGATCAGGCAGAGAAGAATTTGCTGGCTCTGTGTCAGGGTCAGGATGAAATAGAGGTATATTGTCAGAAATTTAGAAAGTGGTCCGTACTCACTCAGTGGAATGAAGGTGCGCTCGCAGCTATTTTCAGAAAAGGTCTCTCTGAAGCCCTTAAGGATGTCATGGTGGGATTTCTTATGCCTGCTGGTCTGAATGAGTCTGTCTTTGGCCATTCAGATCGGTCGACGCTTGCGCGAGCGTAAATCTGTGCACCATTTGGCGGTATTACCTGAGCTTAAACCTGAGCCTATGCAGTGCGATAGGACTTTGACCAGAGTTGAACGGCAAGAACACAGACGTCTGAATGGGCTGTGTTTCTACTGTGGTGATTCCACTCATGCTATCTCTGATTGTCCTAAGCGCCCTAAGCGGTTCGCTAGGTCTGCCACCATTGGTACGGTACAGTCAAAATTTCTTCTGTCCGTTACCTTGATCTGCTCTTTGTCATCGTATTCTGTCATGGCATTTGTGGACTCAGGCGCTGCTCTGAATTTGATGGACTTGGAGTATGCTAGGCGTTGTGGGTTTTTCTTGGAGCCCTTGCAGTGTCCTATTCCATTGAGAGGAACTGATGCTACGCCTTTGGCCAAGAATAAGCCTCAGTACTGGACCCAGCTGACCATGTGCATGGCTCCTGCACATCAGGAGGTTATTCGCTTTCTGATGTTGCATAATCTGCATGATGTGGTCGTGTTGGGGTTGCCATGGCTACAAGTCCATAATCCAGTATTAGATTGGAAATCCATGTCTGTGTCCAGCTGGGGTTGTCAGGGGGTACATGGTGATGTCCCATTTCTGACTATTTCGTCATCCACCCCTTCTGAGGTTCCTGAGTTCTTGTCTGATTACCGGGATTTATTTGATGAGCCCAAGTCCGATACCCTACCTCCGCATAGGGATTGTGATTGTGCTATCGATTTGATTCCTGGTAGTAAATTCCCAAAAGGTCGACTGTTTAATTTATCTGTGCCTGAGCACGCCGCTATGCGGAGTTATGTGAAGGAGTCTTTGGAGAAGGGGCATATTCGCCCGTCATCGTCGCCATTAGGAGCAGGGTTCTTTTTTGTAGCCAAGAAGGATGGTTCACTGAGACCTTGTATAGATTACCGCCTTCTAAATAAGATCACGGTTAAATTTCAGTACCCCTTGCCATTGTTATCTGATTTGTTTGCTCGGATTAAGGGGGCTAGTTGGTTCACCAAGATAGATCTTCGTGGTGCGTATAATTTTGTGCGTATTAAGCGAGGCGATGAGTGGAAAACTGCATTTAATACGCCCAAGGGCCATTTTGAGTATCTAGTAATGCCATTCGGACTTGCCAATGCTCCATCAGTGTTTCAGTCCTTTATGCATGACATCTTCCGAGAGTACCTGGATAAATTCCTGATTGTGTACTTAGATGACATTTTGATCTTCTCGGATGATTGGGAGTCTCATGTGAAGCAGGTCAGAACGGTGTTTCAGGTCCTGCGTGCTAATTCTTTGTTTGTGAAGGGATCAAAGTGTCTCTTTGGTGTTCAGAAGGTTTCATTTTTGGGGTTCATCTTTTCCCCTTCTACTATCGAGATGGACCCTGTTAAGGTCCAAGCCATCCATAATTGGACTCAGCCGACATCTCTGAAAAGTCTGCAAAAGTTCCTGGGCTTTGCTAATTTTTATCGTCGCTTCATCTGCAATTTTTCTAGTATTGCTAAACCATTGACCGATTTGACCAAGAAAGGTGCTGATTTGGTCAATTGGTCTTCTGCTGCGGTGGAAGCTTTTCAAGAGTTGAAGCGTCGTTTTTATTCTGCCCCTGTGTTGTGTCAACCAGATGTTTCGCTTCCGTTCCAGGTCGAGGTTGATGCTTCTGAGATTGGAGCAGGGGCTGTTTTGTCGCAGAGAAGTTCTGATTGCTCGGTGATGAAACCATGCGCCTTCTTTTCCAGGAAGTTTTCGCCTGCTGAGCGAAATTATGATGTGGGCAATCGAGAGTTGCTGGCCATGAAGTGGGCATTCGAGGAGTGGCGTCATTGGCTTGAAGGAGCTAAGCATCGCGTGGTGGTCTTGACTGATCATAAGAACTTGACTTATCTCGAGTCCGCCAAGCGGTTGAATCCTAGACAAGCTCGTTGGTCGTTGTTTTTTGCCCGTTTTGACTTTGTGATTTCATACCTTCCGGGCTCTAAAAATGTGAAGGGGGATGCTCTGTCTAGGAGTTTTGTGCCCGACTCTCCGGGTGTATCTGAGCCGGCGGGTATCCTCAAAGAGGGAGTAATTGTGTCTGCCATCTCCCCTGATTTGCGGCGGGTGCTGCAAAAATTTCAGGCTAATAAACCTGATCGTTGCCCAGCGGAGAAACTGTTTGTCCCTGATAGGTGGACGAATAAAGTTGTCTCTGAGGTTCATTGTTCGGTGTTGGCTGGTCATCCTGGAATCTTTGGTACCAGAGAGTTAGTGGCTAGATCCTTTTGGTGACCATCTCTGTCGCGGGATGTGCGTACTTTTGTGCAGTCCTGTGGGATTTGTGCTCGGGCTAAGCCCTGCTGTTCTCGTGCCAGTGGGTTGCTTTTGCCATTGCTGGTCCCGAAGAGGCCTTGGACACATATCTCTATGGATTTTATTTCAGATCTTCCCGTCTCTCAAAAGATGTCAGTCATTTGGGTGATCTGTGATCGCTTCTCTAAGATGGTCCATTTGGTACCCTTGTCTAAATTGCCTTCCTCCTCTGATTTGGTGCTATTGTTTTTCCAGCATGTGGTTCGTTTACATGGCATTCCAGAGAATATCGTTTCTGACAGAGGTTCCCAGTTTGTTTCGAGGTTTTGGCAAGCCTTTTGTGGTAGGATGGGCATTGACTTGTCTTTTTCCTCGGCTTTCCATCCTCAGACTAATGGCCAGACCGAACGAACCAATCAGACCTTGGAAACATATCTGAGATGCTTTGTTTCTGCTGATCAGGATGACTGGGTGTCCTTTTTGCCTTTGGCTGAGTTCGCCCTTAATAATCGGGCCAGCTCGGCTACCTTGGTTTCACCGTTTTTCTGCAACTCTGGGTTCCATCCTCGTTTCTCTTCAGGGCAGGTTGAGTCTTCGGACTGTCCTGGTGTGGATACTGTGGTGGACAGGTTGCAGCAGATTTGGACTCTTGTAGTGGACAATTTGACTTTGTCCCAGGAGAAGGCTCAACGTTTCGCTAATCGCAGACGCTGTGTGGGTCCCCGACTTCGGGTTGGGGACTTGGTTTGGTTATCTTCTTGTCATATTCCTATGAAGGTTTCCTCTCCAAAGTTTAAACCTCGTTTTATTGGTCCATATAGGATCTCTGAGGTTCTTAATCCTGTGTCTTTTCGTCTGACCCTTCCAGATTCTTTTTCCATACATAACGTATTCCATAGGTCATTGTTGCGGAGATACGTGGCACCTATGGTTCCATCTGTTGATCCTCCTGCCCCGGTTTTGGTGGAGGGGGAGTTGGAGTATATTGTGGAGAAGATTTTGGATTCTCGTGTTTCAAGGCGGAAACTCCAGTATCTGGTTAAGTGGAAGGGTTATGCTCAGGAAGATAATTCCTGGGTCTTTGCCTCTGATGTCCATGCTCCCGATCTTGTTCGTGCCTTTCATATGGCTCATCCTGGTCGTCCTGGGAGCTCTGGTAAGGGTTCGGTGACCCCTCCTTAAGGGGGGGGTACTGTTGTGAATTCTGTGGCAGAGCTCCCTCCTGTGGTCACAAGTGGTACTTCGGCTGGTTCTCTCTGTGAGCTTCCGTTGGTGGAGGAAAGTGGTACTGCGGCTTCTGAGTTTCCTTCCTCAGGTGATGTGGTGAAGTCGTTAGGTGCTGCTCTATTTAACTCCACCTAGTGCTTTGATCCTGGCCTCCAGTCAATGTTCTAGTATTGGACCTGTTTCCTCCTGGATCGTTCCTGTGGCCTGCTGCTCTGCATAGCTAAGTTCCTCTTTGCTATTTGTTTGCTGTTTTTTTCTGTCCAGCTTGTCAATTTGTTTTTTTCTGCTTGCTGGAAGCTCTGGGACGCAGAGGGTGTACCTCCGTGCCGTTAGTTCGGTACGGAGGGTCTTTTTGCCCCCTTTGCGTGGTTTTTGTAGGGTTTTGTGTTGACCGCAAAGTTACCTTTCCTATCCTCGCTCTGTTCAGAAAGTTGGGCCTCACTTTGCTAAATCTATTTCATCTCTACGTTTGTCTTTTCATCTTAACTCATAGTCATTATATGTGGGGGCTGCCTTTTCCTTTGGGGTATTTCTCTGAGGCAAGGTAGGCTTATTTTCTATCTTCAGGCTAGCTAGTTTCTCAGGCCGTGCCGAGTTGCATAGGGAGCGTTAGGCGCAATCCACGGCTGCCTTTAGTGTGGTTGGAGAGGATTAGGGAATTAGGGATTGCGGTCAACAGAGTTCCCACGTCTCAGAGCTCGTTCTTGTTTTTTGGGTTATTGCCAGGTCACTGTATGTGAGCTGACCTCTATGTCCATTGTGGTACTGAATTACCTTTCATAACACCTGGTCAGGACAATTCCTTCAGTGCCATCAGACGTACCATCACTCCCCTTAGTGGCAGAGTGTCATACTGCAACGACCAGATCTCTGGGGTGCTGCACTCCCCCCCGGTTAAATCCAGTACTCCTGGACTGGGAAGAAGAACAAAAATACATAGCAGCAAAAGACATACAAAATTTTTGAAATGCTAAAACAAGTAAATAGAACAATGCTTCCCTTTATGGGAGGTGAGGACACTTGAACGTTACAAACAAAATTAAATATTTTTAAATAACAGGTTGACTATAAATAACTCTCAGTACCCAGCCGGGTATTCTACCAAGTGCAAACTTTGAACAATAATTTAACCTTTTCCTTCAAGGGCGTATAAGCTGAACCCACTAAAGGCCTACTATAAAATACTATATAAATATCTCAACTTTTCTTTCTGTTCTAACTTCCCCAATGCAGGACCGCCTAGCTCCTTGGCTGAGCCTACTGTCATTGTGCCGACCATCTTTCTACAGTTCTCAGGAGGACTCTCTCTCTAACCCCTACGGGTTCACTTTCAAGCTTTCCTGTCCTCAGTCTCTATCAACATTATCAAACTTTATTAACTTTCAACATTATTAACGTTTCAATCTTGTCTAAGGCAACATGTCAACATTCCCTTTAAGAGGGAACCAAGTCTCTAGAAAGTAGTGCAGATTCTCTCTGTCTGCAAGTCCACTGAAAGCAAGACCTTCTGCGTCATGTCCAGAAGCATTATCTTCGCAAAGTCTTCTTTCTGTGTAAAACCAGTAGGGAGCACCTTTAAGAAGGTGCAAACTATATACAAAAACAGTTTTGAATCATTCACCGTCCATGATCCGGCAGTCTTTAGAACAATTATAACTCTGTGCAAAAGTAGAAAAAGAACTATAACCGATAGGGATCCCGGGTAATCAAAGGGACCCCTTTAAGAAATAACCCTGGTCGGGTTTAAAGCAGCAGCAAAAGCAGGACATAGTCAACTATTTACATATCCGGGCTTTTGAGGTTTAGTTCTGTGAAGGTTGTGGTCTTACCTCGCAGACCACTCCTCTCCGTTGAGCATGGGTCGGATCCACAGTCGCACGCGGGGCCTAGTCAGCCCGGCGATCCGCAGCGGGAACCTCATCCTTCGGAGTCCCAGCTGCGACCTGAAGGACTGCGCACCGCTGAACGCCCCTGGCCGTCCAGCCGGTCTCCCTCGACCATCGGGTATAAGTTACCGCATCTCCAGGTCTTAGGTCGCGGTCTTCGACCGTCCCATAACACGGCTCCACCTCGCTCCAGTTGAAATGGACTCGCACGGGCTCTCCGATCTCCTGGATAGCTCCTCTTTCCTCCCTGGGATCAAAAAGGACCACCACTCCCCAGTGCGACGGCGAGACCTCCACTTCCTCCGTGAGGTCGACTACGGTCACGGGTTGAGGCTGCTTCCTCCGGGCCGCCACCAGGCCACCATCACCGTTAGGATCTTCAGATCCGACCCCTGCGGTACACGTTCCCCTGGCCAGGTTCGGGGGTCTGCCGCAGCTGGAACGGGTAAAGGAGGAGACATGGGCGACAGGCGAATCTCTGTCGGGTAGCCCAATCGGGAACTCACAAGAGCTTGGGCCCTCAGGCAGCGCGCCAGCTGCCGGGCCTCGGCCGCGGCCATCCCACCGACGGGCATCCATCAGCCGGATTTTCCCTCCGGCTGCTCCGCGATGGGAAGTCTCTGCAGCGGTGATGACTCCGAGGTCGCTGCAGGGGGTGCAGGTCTCTGCCTGGCCGGGTTGTCGCCATGCGGTGGCCTGGACGTCGCCATCTTTGTCTCCTCCTCTGGGTCTTCTTCCCGGGCTCTTTTCCGAGGGCGGTCCCGTCTCCATTGTCTACACCCTCCATGGAGAATGAGAAGGCGGACCTCAGCCGCTGACGGACATGCCCTCAGGATACAGCAATGCTTAGACTGGGCGGCCATTATCTTTCGCACTCTCCAGTTTACGCCCACTTCCACGCCCTTCTTCTCTTGCGCTCCTCGTGGCGCTACAATGGCTTCAGTTTTGGCAGGAATCTTGCGGCAGATAGCAATACACAGTCCTTGCAATAAATCACAGTCCAACACGTTTCAATCCCAGTTCCAAGGCACACATGACACAATTCTTCAGGCTTAAGTACGATCCTGTTCGTGACGCCAAGTTGGAGCGCCCCCAGACACAGGGCCACGAGTTCTCGGTACCGGGCCTCTCTGGTTCGGTTCTGAGGCTGTCACGGTGGCTAGACCTGGTCCGCGACCCTGCTAAGGGGCGTCCAATAAAGGTGGTGCAGTCTGTCAGGGGTTCGTGACGCCACCTGTGGTGTTTGGTCAGGGTGACCGACGCTGCTGTGGGGTCCGCTGGGGTGATGGAATAGCAGCTGGATGGTATACCTTCCCACAGGTGAAGTATGTCCCCAGGGCTTCCCAGTAAGGTAGATGGTGATGGTGTGAGGTGCAGGCAATAACGAGGACACAAGGTTGCAGTCTCTTTACCTCTTTACTGAAGGCTTCAGGATCCTCAATCCAGAGCACGTTTAACAGGGCTATCAGAGACCGGCCGGTCCGATGGGCACTTCCAGAGTTTCCCTCGCAGATGGAAATCGTTGCCCACCACTAGCACCTGTGTGTTGTAGTCCTACCCTGCTGAGCATTCGGAATAGTCCTCACAACTGCTGTTCTCATTTGTTGTTCTCTACAGCTCTCTCTCTCTTTAGTTCCAGATGTTGCTAGTTTCTCGTCCCCCAGTATGTTTTGGCTAGGACGCACCCGTATGACGGGAAGGCCTGGAGGTCTTCCGGGACCCTAGAGACGCCCCTCTCCCACTATTGCCCCCTATGTCTTCTTAGGAAATTTAAGGTAGACAGCCAACCTATAATTAACTGTCCTGCGGAGTTTGAAGTAAGGCCTAAAGTCAGTTACTCCCGCAGTGTTCCAGCCACCGGCTACGCGCCTCAGTAGGATGTTGCTCCGGTCTCACGGCACGACTCCTACTGGTACTCCTTTTTGCTTGATCTCGTTTTCACTGTTCCACAATATCCTTCCCTTCTTGTCTCTTTGTTAGGATACCGCCGCAAGGAGGTGCAGGCGCGGCTCCATTACATTCTGCTCTGTTCGCTAGGCACCTGCCAGGTTCCCACGCCTGACAGGGACCCCCCTGTGTCTTCTCCCTGCAACACCCCCTGCCACGGGATGTTGCCTGAATCCAACCCAGTCAGCTTCTGACTAACTTCCTATCCAACCCCTAGTTTTACCAGTGTGAGGAGGGGCCCAATAAATAAAGCCTTTTGCTCCCCCTAGTGGCCGGAGTGTGAAGTGTAATGTGTGCTGGTGATACCTGGTCAGGAGATTTCCTTCAGTGCCATCAAACGTACCATCACTCCCCTTAGTGGCAGAGTGTCTTACTGCAACGAATAGATGTCTGTGGCGCTGCACAAATCGTGGTTATGTAATCTATATACCGTATATACTCGAGTATAAGCCGACCCGAGTATAAGCCGACCCCCCTAATTTTGCCACAATAAACTGGGAAAACTTATTGACTCGAGTATAAGCCTAGGGTGGGAAATGCAACAGCTACCGGTGAATTTCAAAAATAAAAATAGATGCTCCATACCGTTCATTATGGCCCCATAGCTGTGCCATATAGTGATCTGCACCGTTCATTATTGCCCCATAGATGTACCATAGAAAGCTCTGCCATATAGTGCTCTGCACCGTTCATTATTGCCCCATAGCTGTGCCATATAGTGCCCTGCACCGTTTATTATTGCCCCATAGATGTACCATAGAAACCTCTGCCATATAGTGCTCTGCACCGTTCCTTATTGCCCCATAGCTGTGCCATATAGTGCTCTGCACCGTTCATTATTGCCCCATAGATGTACCATAGAAAGCTCTGCCATATAGTGCTCTGCACCATTCATTATTGCCCCATAGCTATACCATATAGTGCTCTGCACCGTTCATTATTGCCCCATAGCTGTGCCATATAGTGCTCTGCATCGTTCATTATTGCCCCATAGCTGTGCCATATAGTGCTCTGCACCGTTCATTATTGCCCCATAGTTGTGCCATATAGTGCTCTGCACCGTTCATTATTGCCCCATAGCTGTGCCATATAGTGCTCTGCACCGTTCATTATTGCCCCATAGATATACCATAGAAAGCTGTGCCATTGCTGCTGCTGCTGCAATAAAAAAAAAGCCATACTCACCTCTCTTGCTTGCAGCTCCTAAGCGTCCCGTCCCGGCGTCTCTCTGCACTGGCTGATCAGGCAGAGGGCGGCGCGCACACTATATGCGTCATCGCGCCCTCTGACCTGAACAGTCAGTGCAAGAGGACGCGAAGACAGAGCGACGCCCGGCGTGTGGAACGCGGACAGGTGAATATGTAATACTTATCTGCTCCCGGCGTCCCGCTCCTTCTCCCGGACAGCTGGTCATCGGTGCCGCAGCCTCTTCCTCTATCAGCGGTCACCGTTACCGCTCATTAGAGAAATGAATATGCGGCTCCACCCCTATGGAAGTAGAGACCATATTCATTTCTCTAATGAGCGGTCCCACGTGACCGCTGAACAGGGGAAGAGCTGCAGCACCCGGAGACCATGGGACTGCAGGGACAGCGCCAGGAGCCCCGGAAGCAGGTAAGTATGCCTCAGCGCCCTCTCCCCCTCACCCGCCGACCCCACCGCCGACCGTGACTCGAGTATAAGCCGAGAGGGGCACTTTCAGCCCAAAAATTTGGGCTGAAAATCTTGGCTTATACTCGAGTATATACGGTATATAATTGTCTAAGGGTCACTTCCGTCTGTCTGTCTGTCTGTAACTAACTTCCGTAGCGGAAATCCCGCGTCGCTGATTGGTCGCGGCCGGCTGGGCACGACCAATCAGTGACAGACTTAGTCCGGCCGCGAATTGGCCCCTCCCTACTCTCCGCAAGTCAGTGCCCCCCTCCCTACTACCCTCCAGTCAGCGCCAGTGTGTCGCCCCATCCCGGACCAACTTTTTTACTATTGATGCTGCTTGTGCAGCATCAATAGTAAAAATATATAATGTTAAAAATAATAAAAAAAAAAAAAAATTGTGCTATTCTCACCTTCCTACGTCTACCGAAGCGCGCGATGCTGCCGCCAGCTTCCGTTCCCTGTGATGCATTGCGAAATTACCCAGGTGACTTAGCGGTCTCGCGAGACCGCTAAGTCATCTGGGTAATTTTGCAATGCATCACTGGGAACGGAAGCTGGCGGCAGCATCGCGCACATTGGGACAGCTTTGGTGGACGCCGGAGGGTGAATATATAACTATTTTTTATTTGAATTTTTTTTTTAACAGGGATATGGTGCCCACACTGCTATATACTATGTGGGCTGTGTTATATACTGCGTGTGCTGTGTTATATACTATATGGGCTGTGCTATATATTATGTGGGCTGTGTTATATACTGCCTGGCTGCTATATACTACATGGGCAGTGTTTTATACTGCGTGGGCTGTGTTATATACTACGTGGGCAGTGTTATATACTACGTGGGCAGTGTTATATACTACGTGGGCTGTGTTATATACTACGTGGGCTGTGTTATATACTACGTGGGCTGTGTTATATACTGCGTGGGCTGTGTTCTATACTGCATGGGCAGTGTTATATACTACATGGGCTGTACTATATACTACGTGGGCTGTGTTATATACTGCGTGGGCTGTGTTATATACTGTGTGGGCTGTGTTATATAATGCATGGCCTGTGTTATATACTACGTAGCCTATGTAATAAAGTACGTGGGCTGTGCTATATATTACGTGGGCTGTGTTATATATTACGTGGGCTGTGTTATATACTGGCTGGCTGCTTTATACTACATGGGCAGTGTTATATACTGTGTGGGCTTTGTTATATACTACGTGGCCTGTGTTATATACTGCATGGGCTGTGTTATATATTACATGGGCTGTGCTATATATTACGTGGGCTGTGCTATATACTATGTGGCTGCTATATACTACGTGGCTGTCCTATATACTACGTGACTGTCCTAGATACTACGTGGCTGCCCTATATAATACGTGGCTGTGCTACATACTACGTGGCTGTGCTATATACTTCGTGGCTGTGCTATATACTACGTGGCTGTGTTATATACTACGTGGCTGTGTTATATACTACGTGGCTGTGTTATATTCTATGTGGCTGTGCTATATACTACGTGGCTGTGCTAAGCGCGATGTACATACATACATATTTTAGAATACCTGATGCGTTAGAATCGGGCCACCATCTAGTATCACATAACAACGAGGAGACGCTTTGCACACTTGCTGTCATGTGCCAACTAGAGTGTCAGCCATGTCTGTAGTGTTCTATTCACTGACATAGAGGACACTAGTTGCCACTTGGCTGCAAGTCTGACTGCACTGGAACCAGCAGAAATGAATGCGAACGTATATATATATTTATTTAAAACACACAAAGTGTATATATATCTCTCCATCTCAGTGAAAAAATATAAATATATATTTTTTATTGCTGACGGGGCCCTGTGATTGCTAAGTATGCCCTGCTTGCAAGGCAGTAATAATGAGGGCATTCTGACTTGTTTCTTGGAGCCCGAGGGTCCCATTGACAGATTGCAATCATCATAAGCAGCGTACCGGGCAGGGAGGGGGCCCACACACAGTTCTTGAACAGGGGCCCCAAGCTATTAGTGTCCGCCCCTGCCCCCAGCCAGTGTTGTGCCACTAATAGCGGCACACCATGCATCTGCTATGGGGCCCCTGAGCAGGGCCGCCATCAGGGCATTACAGCCGTGACTGGCGTATGGGGCCCGGTGAGCAGAGGGGGCCCGCAGGCTGAACCGGGCCCTTAGCGGCGGCCGGCGCTACAGCTGTTTAACGCTATTGACGTGCGGGCCCGCGCCCGCACGTCAATAGTTAACAGTCGCCGGCGTCTGACGTCATTGTCAGTCGCCGACGAGTGCATGCTTCAGCTGCGTGGAGAGATCAGGAGCGCGGCAGGTAAGCAGAACTTTTTTTTTTTTTTTTTTTTTTTTTTATTGAGAGCGGCGATCCGGGGGGGGGGGGCCCAGGGCAGTAAAGCTGGACACAGAGGGGTCAGTAAAGCTGGTCACAGAGGGGGCAGAAAGCTGGACACAGAGGGGGCAGTAAAGCTGGTCACAGAGGGGGCAGTAAAGCTGGTCACAGAGGGGGCAGAAAGCTGGACACAGAGGGGGCAGTAAAGCTGGACACAGAGGGGGCAGTAAAGCTGGACACAGAGGGGGCAGTAAAGCTGGACACAGAGGGGGCAGAAAGCTGGACACAGAGGGGGCAGTAAAGCTGGACACAGAGGGGGCAGTAAAGCTGGACACATGGGGGGCAGAGTGCTGGACAGAGATGGGGCAGAGTGCTGGACAGAGATGGGGCAGAGTGCTGGACAGAGATGGGGCAGAGTGCTGGACAGAGATGGGACAGAGTGCTGGACAGAGATGGGGCAGAGTGCTGGACAGAGATGGGGCAGAGTGCTGGACAGAGATGGGGCAGAGTGCTGGACAGAGATGGGGCAGAGTGCTGGACAGAGATGGGGCAGGATTGGACACCGATGGGGCAGAGTGCTGGACAGAGATGGGGCAGAGTGCTGGACAGAGATGGGGCAGAGTGCTGGACAGAGATGGGGCAGAGTGCTGGACAGAGATGGGGCAGAGTGCTGGACAGAGATGGGGCAGAGTGCTGGACAGAGATGGGGCAGAGTGCTGGACAGAGATGGGGCAGAGTGCTGGACAGAGATGGGGCAGAGTGCTGGACAGAGATGGGGCAGAGTGCTGGACAGAGATGGGGCAGAGTGCAGGACAGAGATGGGGCAGAGTGCTGGACAGAGATGGGGCAGAGTGCTGGACAGAGATGGGGCAGAGTGCTGGACAGAGATGGGGCAGAGTGCTGGACAGAGATGGGGCAGAGTGCTGGACAGAGATGGGGCAGAGTGCTGGACAGAGATGGGGCAGGATTGGAAACAGATGGGGCAGAATGGAGACAGATGGGGCAAGATTGGAGACAGATGGGGCAGGATGGATACGATGGAGACAGATGGGGCAGGATGGGGAGATCATATGGGGCAGAATGGATACTCATGAGGGCAGGATGGGAGAACATATGGCTGGAGCCTGGAATGAGACACACGGGGGCTAGGATGGCGAATATTACCATAGGGGCTAATTAAGGGATATTATTATTGCAGTGATGTATTTATTTTATTTTTTGAGTATACTGTTTTAAATGGGGGGGCGGTCCTGTTACTGTGTAGAGTGATACTATGTTGCCTTCTTCATGTGGTGTAATGTAGAAGTTGGGAAAATTAAGTAATGTGTTCTACAAGCGGAACTCGAGATAACTGTTTTATTTCCTGCAGAGACGAGTCCTGGCTGGATGAAGTGATGGCGGTCTGTGCTGGATGAAAGATGAAGGACTTCACCTAGAGGCGTCACTGGTGAGTCAGTGTTACCTTTACACTGACACTATACACTGTATACTATATACAGAGGTCCTGTGTACAATGTCACCAGTGATCACTGTATTACCTATACATTATATACAGAGCTCCTGTGTGTAATGTCACCGGTGATCACTGTATTACCTGTACACAGACACTGCTTAATAATTACAGATCTCCTGTGCATAATGGCACTGATGGTGATAGTATTCTGGTTTTTTTTTTATTACTGATCAGTATTGTAGTATTCAGTCATTTGTGGTAATATGCGGTGTGATCATGGTGTAGCGGTATTTGTTCCTTGTATTTTATATTATTCGATCACTGTGGTGGTAATATGTCATCTGGTCATAGTGCTGTGGTATTTGTTCCTTGTATGTAGTATTATAGGTCATTTTAAAAATTGAAAAATAAATAAAAATATACCTAAATTGTATTGCATATTTTAACAAATATTTAGTAGGTTACAGTAGAGTAGGGCCCGGCCAAAAGTGTCTACCGTGTTATGGTGGCGGCTTAAAAAATCTTTTGGCCAAAACAAAAGCTGCTGGCTATATGTGTGATCTGGTGATGGGAACTGTTAATGTATGATAGGTGAGAAGTGGAGATTTTCCAAGAGAGAGCGGTGGGACTGTGGACAGTTCGAGGGGTGGAGCCTGGAGGCGGGGCTGGGGTGGAGCCTGGGCGGAGTTTCAAGGGGGCCCCGAAAATTTTGCCAGTATGGGGCCCCGAAATTTCTAGTGGCAGCCCTGCCCCTGAGTCAGGCCCAATAGCCTGCCCGATGTCAGTGAAACAGCAGCGGAGCAGTGGGTGACTGGAGGCAAGAGTCGGCTGCTGTGGCTAGTGCCTGTGCCCGCTGTTAAAGAGAAATTCATATTCACTGCACCCCTCGCCCATAGTCCCTCCCACCGCTATGCACTGAAGCCAGCACCCAGAGATGGGAGGGACTATAGGAGTGGAGAGCATTTAATATTCATTTCACTTTAATCACTTTAATAGCGGGCACAGTAGCCGCAGCTGCAGGCTTCCTGCTGCTGGGCAATCATATGTGCCCATTACTAAAGGGAATGAATATTCACTGCTCTGCACACCCATGAATACGGTATATATCAGTGAGCGAGTGAGTACATGGTGGCCATAATACTGTAGGACTGAATTATAATCTATAGGCAGCTGCATTATATTCTATGGGGGGGGCTGAATTATATTCTATGTGGGGGTTGCGTTATACTGTATGAGGTCAAAATTATATTCTATACAGTGACTGCATTATACTCTATGGAGGACTATGGGGAGTGTATTATACTCTATGGAGGACTATGGGAATTGTATTATACTCTATGGAGGACTATGGGGAGTGTATTATACTCTATGGAGGACTCTGGGGAGTGTGTTGTGAATTCTGTTGTTAAGCTCCCTCCTGTGGTCATGAATGGTACTTCGGCTGGTTCTGTCCATGGGCTTCCTCTGGTGGTTGTGAGTGGGGCTGCGGCTTCTGAGGTTCCTTCCACAGGTGACGAGGTTAATTCGTTAGCTGGCTGCTCTATTTAACTCCACCTAGATCTTTGCTCCATGCCACCTGTCAATGTTCCAGTATTGGTCTAGTTCGCTCCTGGATCGTTCTTGTGACCTGTCTTCCCAGCAGAAGCTAAGTTCCTGCTTGTTTTTCTCTGTTTACTATTTTTTCTGTCCAGCTTGCTATTTTGATTTTTGTCTTGCTTGCTGGAAGCTCTGGGATGCAGAGGGAGTGCCTCCGCACCGTGAGTCGGTGCGGAGGGTCTTTTTGCGCCCTCTGCATGGTCTTTTTGTAGTTTTTTGTGCTGACCGCAAAGTTACCTTTCCTATCCTCTGTCTGTTCAGTAAGTCGGGCCTCACTTTGCTAAATCTATTTCATCTCTGTGTTTGTAATTTTCATCTTAACTCACAGTCATTATATGTGGGGGGCTGCCTGTTCCTTTGCGGAATTTCTCTGAGGCAAGGTAGGCTTTATTTTTCTATCTCTAGGGCTAGCTAGTTCCTTAGGCTGTGACGAGGCGCCTAGGAAGCGTCAGGAGCGCTCCACGGCTATTTCTAGTGTGTGTGATAGGATTAGGGATTGCGGTCAGCAGAGTTCCCACGTCTCAGAGCTTGTCCTGTATTGTTAGTAACTATCAGGTCATTCCGTGTGATCTTAACCACCAGGTCCATTATTGTCCTCACCACCAGGTCATAACAGTACAGGTGGCCCAAAGTACTAATGCATCTCAATAGAGGGATAAGAGAAGTTCTGAGACCATTTTTTTTTCTTTGCAGTGTGTTTTGTCTCTCTTTTCCCCTTTACCTCTGGGTGGTTCAGGATACAGGTGTAGATATGGACATTCAAGGTCTGTTCTCTTGTATGGATAATCTCACTACAAGGGTACAAAACATTCAAGATTTTGTGGTTCAGAATCCGATGTTAGAGCCTAGGATTCCAATTCCTGATTTGTTTTTTGGGGATAGATCTAAGTTTCTGAATTTCAAAAATAATTGTAAATTGTTTCTTGCTTTGAAACCTCGCTCCTCAGGTGACCCTGTTCAACAAGTGAAAATCATTATTTCTTTGTTACGTGGCGACCCTCAAGACTGGGCATTTTCCCTTGCGCCAGGAGATCCGGCATTGCGTGATGTTGATGCGTTTTTTCTGGCGCTTGGATTGCTTTATGATGAACCAAATTCAGTGGATCAGGCAGAGAAAATCTTGCTGGCTCTGTGTCAGGGTCAGGATGAGGTAGAGATATATTGTCAGAAGTTTAGGAAGTGGTCTGTACTCACTCAGTGGAATGAATATGCGCTGGCAGCAATTTTCAGAAAGGGTCTCTCTGAAGCCCTTAAGGATGTCATGGTGGGATTTCCCATGCCTGCTGGTCTGAATGAGTCTATGTCTTTGGCCATTCAGATCGATCGACGCTTGCGTGAGCGTAAAGTTGTGCACCATTTGGCGGTATTATCTGAGCATAGACCTGAGCCTATGCGATGTGATAGGACTTTGACCAGAGCTGAACGGCAGGAACACAGACGTCGGAATGGGCTGTGTTTTTACTGTGGTGATTCCACTCATGCTATCTCCGATTGTCCTAAGCGCACTAAGCGGTTCGCTAGGTCTGCCACCATTGGTACGGTACAGTCGAAATTTCTTTTGTCCGTTACTCTGATTTGCTCTTTGTCATCCTATTCTGTTATGGCATTTGTGGATTCAGGCGCTGCCCTGAATTTGATGGACTTGGAGTTTGCTAGGCGCTGTGGTTTTTTCTTGGAGCCCTTGCAGTGTCCTATTCCATTGAGAGGAATTGATGCTACGCCTTTGGCCAAGAATAAGCCCCAGTACTGGACCCAATTGACCATGTGCATGGCTCCTGCACATCAGGAGGATATTCGCTTTTTGGTGTTGCATAATCTGCATGATGTGGTCGTTTTGGGGTTGCCATGGCTACAGGTCCATAATCCAGTATTGGATTGGAAATCTATGTCTGTGTCCAGCTGGGGTTGTCAGGGGGTACATGGTGATGTTCCATTTTTGTCTATTTCGTCATCCACCCCTTCTGAAGTCCCGGAGTTTTTGTCGGATTACCGGGATGTATTTGATGAGCCCAAATCCAGTGCCCTACCTCCTCATAGGGATTGCGATTGTGCTATCAATTTGATTCCTGGTAGTAAGTTTCCTAAGGGCCGACTGTTCAATTTATCTGTGCCAGAACACGCCGCTATGCGGAGTTATATAAAGGAATCCTTGGAGAAGGGTCATATTCGCCCGTCGTCGTCACCATTGGGAGCAGGGTTCTTTTTTGTGGCCAAGAAGGATGGTTCTTTGAGACCTTGTATTGATTACCGCCTTCTCAATAAGATCACAGTCAAATTTCAGTACCCTTTGCCGCTGCTGTCTGATTTATTTGCTCGGATCAAGGGGGCTAGTTGGTTCACCAAGATAGATCTTCGTGGTGCGTATAATCTTGTGCGTATTAAACAGGGCGATGAATGGAAAACAGCATTTAATACGCCCGAGGGCCATTTTGAGTACCTGGTTATGCCATTCGGGCTTTCCAATGCTCCATCAGTATTTCAGTCCTTTATGCATGACATCTTCCGAGAGTACCTGGATAAATTCCTGATTGTATATTTGGATGATATTTTGGTCTTCTCGGATGATTGGGAGTCTCACGTGAAGCAGGTCAGAATGGTGTTCCAGGTCCTTCGTGCTAATTCTTTGTTTGTGAAGGGGTCTAAGTGTCTCTTTGGAGTTCAGAAGGTTTCATTTTTGGGTTTCATTTTTTTCCCCTTCTACTATTGAGATGGACCCTGTTAAAGTCCAGGCTATTTATGATTGGACTCAGCCGACATCTGTGAAGAGTCTGCAAAAGTTCCTGGGCTTTGCTAATTTTTATCATCGCTTCATCAGTAATTTTTCTAGTGTTGCTAAACCGTTGACTGATTTGACCAAGAAGGGTGCTGATGTGGTCAATTGGTCTTCTGCGGCTGTGGAAGCTTTTCAGGAGTTGAAGCGTCGTTTTTCTTCTGCCCCTGTGTTGTGCCAGCCAGATGTTTCGCTCCCGTTTCAGGTCGAGGTTGATGCTTCTGAGATTGGAGCAGGAGCTGTTTTGTCGCATAGAATTTCTGATGGCTCGGTGATGAAACCATGTGCCTTCTTTTCTAGAAAGTTTTCGCCTGCTGAGCGCAATTATGATGTTGGAAATCGAGAGTTGTTGGCCATGAAGTGGGCATTCGAGGAGTGGCGTCATTGGCTTGAAGGAGCCAAGCATCGCGTGGTGGTCTTGACGGATCACAAGAATTTGACTTATCTCGAGTCTGCCAAACGGTTGAATCCTAGACAGGCTCGTTGGTCGCTATTTTTCTCCCGTTTTGATTTTGTGGTTTCGTACCTTCCGGGCTCTAAGAATGTGAAGGCTGATGCCCTCTCAAGGAGTTTTGTGCCCGGGTGTTCCTGAGCCGGCGGGTATTCTCAAAAAGGGGGTAATTTTGTCTGCCATCTCCCCTGATTTGCGGCGGGTGCTGCAAAAAATTTCAGGCTGATAGACCTGACCGTTGCCCAGCGGAGAAACTGTTTGTCCCTGATAAATGGACTAGTAGAGTTATCTCTGAGGTTCATTGTTCGGTGTTGGCTGGTCATCCTGGAATCTTTGGTACCAGAGATTTGGTGGCTAGATCCTTTTGGTGGCCGTCTTTGTCACGGGATGTGCGTTCTTTTGTGCAGTCCTGTGGGACTTGTGCTCGGGCTAAGCCCTGCTGTTCTCGTGCCAGTGGGTTGCATATTTCTATGGATTTTATTTCGGATCTCCCTGTCTCTCAAAAGATGACGGTCATTTGGGTGGTTTGTGATCGCTTCTCTAAGATGGTCCATTTGGTACCCTTGTCTAAATTGCCTTCCTCCTCTGATTTGGTGCCGTTGTTTTTCCAGCATGTGGTTCGTTTACATGGCATTCCGGAGAACATTGTTTTGGACAGAGGTTCCCAGTTTGTTTTGAGGTTTTGGCGATCCTTTTGTGCTAGGATGGGCATTGATTTGTCTTTTTCCTCGGCTTTCCATCCTCAGACAAATGGCCAAACCGAACGTACTAATCAGACTTTGGAAACATATCTGAGATGCTTTGTTTCTGCTGATCAGGATGATTGGGTGTCCTTTTTGCCTTTGGCTGAGTTCGCCCTTAATAATCGGGCCAGCTCGGCTACTTTGGTTTCGCCGTTTTTCTGCAATTCTGGTTTCCATCCTCGTTTCTCTTCAGGGCAGGTTGAGTCTTCGGACTGTCCTGGTGTAGATACTGTGGTGGATAGGTTGCAGCAGATTTGGACTCATGTGGTGGACAATTTGACATTGTCCCAGGAGAAGGCTCAACGTTTCGCTAACCGCCGGCGCTGTGTGGGTCCCCGACTTCGTGTTGGGGATTTGGTTTGGTTGTCGTCTCGTTTTATTCCTATGAAGGTTTCCTCTCCTAAGTTTAAGCCTCGTTTCATTGGTCCGTATAAGATTTCTGAGGTTCTCAATCCTGTGTCATTTCGTTTGGCCCTTCCAGCTTCTTTTGCCATCCATAATGTATTCCATAGGTCGTTGTTGCGGAGATACGTGGCGCCTGTGGTTTCATCCGTTGATCCTCCTGCCCCGGTGTTGGTTGAGGGGGAGTTGGAGTATGTGGTGGAGAAGATTTTGGATTCTCGTATTTCGAGACGAAAACTCCAGTACCTGGTCAAGTGGAAGGGTTATGGTCAGGAAGATAATTCCTGGGTCTTTGCCTCTGATGTTCATGCTGCCGATCTGGTTCGTGCCTTTCATTTGGCTCGTCCTGGTCGGCCTGGGGGCTCTGGTGAGGGTTCGGTGACCCCTCCTCAAGGGCGGGGTACTGTTGTGAATTCTGTTGTTAAGCTCCCTCCTGTGGTCATGAATGGTACTTCGGCTGGTTCTGTCCATGGGCTTCCTCTGGTGGTTGTGAGTGGGGCTGCGGCTTCTGAGGTTCCTTCCACAGGTGACGAGGTTAATTCGTTAGCTGGCTGCTCTATTTAACTCCACCTAGATCTTTGCTCCATGCCCCCTGTCAATGTTCCAGTATTGGTCTAGTTCGTACTGGATCGTTCTTGTGACCTGTCTTCCCAGCAGAAGCTAAGTTCCTGCTTGTTTTTCTCTGTTTGCTATTTTTTCTGTCCAGCTTGCTATTTTGATTCTTGTCTTGCTTGCTGGAAGCTCTGGGACGCAGAGGGAGCGCCTCAGCACTGTGAGTCGGTGCGGAGGGTCTTTTTGCGCCCTCTGCGTGGTCTTTTTGTAGTTTTTTGTGCTGACCGCAAAGTTACCTTTCCTATCCTCTGTCTATTATAATATATAGAGGACTATGGGGAGTGTATTATACTATATGGAGGTCTAGGGGAGTGTATTATACTAAATGGAGGACCATGGGGAGTCTGTTACCTTATATGGAGGGCTATGGGGAGTCTATTATACTATATAGAGGACTATGGAGAGTGTATTATACTATATGGAGGTCTAGGGGGAGTCTATTATACTATATGGAGGACTATGGTGAGTATATTATACTATATGGAGGACTATGGCGAGTGTATTATACTATAAGGAGGACTAGGGGGAGTACATTATACTATATGGAGGACTATGAGGAGTCTATTATACTATATGGAGGACTATGCTGAGTGTATTATACTATGTGGAGGACTAGAGGGAGTATATTATACTGTATGGAAGACTATGGAGGTGCATTATACTATATGGAGGACTATGGGGTGAATTATACTATATGGAGGACTAGAGGGACTGCAAAATGCAGGATATTCATCAAGTAATTGGATTGGTTATGCCGGAACAAAATTTATTTACTTGTGATCATTCTGTCCCCTTCATTATTCCTCAGCCAGTGTAAAGAGGCTGGGAAATAAGTGGCAAATGACTTTAATATTGTTGATCACACACATGTAGCTACAACCAAAATGTTTCTGTGTGATGTGCAATATGTTAGTATTTGGGGCCCCATTTTAAACTTTTGCCTAGGGCTCCACTTTGCCTAAAACCAGCCCTTTCCATATGGGACCATCACCTGAAAGCCCACAACCGGTCATTGGATCATATACTAATACTGTAGAACCCACAGGCTCTTTAGGTTTCCAAAAATGTTCCCTCAACTAGAAGGTGGAGCCTGGTAAAGCATATGCACTAAGTGCAAGGGATGCCAAAAAATTAGGAGGTCGCAATCCAATACCCCTTTGAAGAAGCGTAGTGGAGGGCCTCAGAAAACATTTTTTTCCCATGGATAAGGAGTGAGTATCCTCGACTGGTAATGCGCACTCACTAAGTGCATTCAATGAAAAACATTTACCCCTGGGGTGTATACATATATATTAAAGAATGTGAGAGGTAGGCCTCTCAATATTCTAAATCCGGGCAACATAAATACCCTTACAAAATTTATAGCGAGGGTAGAATTATCACCCTGTTGATATGGTGGAGGAGCAGGACAACACAAAAATAGACGAAATCCTGAAGCGTATACCCATTTTTGGGTTTAAAGGGGTGCATGGGAATACACCAGAAAAAAAAGCACTGGATTTAAGTTTATGTTCCACTACTGTCATCCGGTAGTGTTAAGGATTCTGGGAGAATCTAGCCCTGGTTCGTTTTGATTAGATTCAGTCTGACAGCATTTTCAGTTGACAGGCGGACGTGTCTATTAATTTTAATAGCACTAAAAACCTGCTCTGACAAAACGCTAGCGGCAGGGCAGGCCAGAATATCCAAGACGTAGAGAGACAGTTCATGCCCCGTGTCTAGCTTGGATACCCAATAGTTGTAAGGCACTGAGGAATCATGAAGGATGCTGGTATGGTCGGCAAGGCACTCCTTCAGCATCTTCTAAAACTTTTCCTGTGTCAGTATCCCGCGCATCAGGGCCTGGGTACAGCAACATTTAATTAGACCACCATGGGAAGGAGAGACGGAAAGTTCTCCTTGTAGAGTGGGTCTAGAAGGGTGTCCAACCAGTCCACTGAAAAGGCAGTGGAACATAAACTCAGCCGTGTGTGCCAGACTGCCAACAGCCAAGACTTCCTGATCCCCACCAAGAGGATGACTGTCCATCTTCTCCTCACTGACTGATTACAGAGACTGTCAGGCAATCCCCGCCTGTTTATAGCATGTCTGAAAAGTGCCGAACATCTGGGGAGGAGACTCGAGCTTCCACTCAAGCATTAAAAAAAATACTCGCCGAGTAACGAGCATCCCGAGCACACTGATGCTCGATCGAGTACTTAGAAGTGATAAGGACACTCACTCATCACTAATGAGAAAGTTCTGGTGGCTCCGACTCTTAATGAAGGACCAAAAAAATAAATCCACAGGTCCCAACTAAAGATGAGCAGGACACCCAGAAGATGTCACACCAGTCCTGGGTGATCAAAAGCCGCGCCGGAGACGCTGGAAGGTTAGAGATTCACAGGACTCAAGTCCAGTTGCCATTTAGCACTGACCTGGGTGCTGGACCGAAGTCCCATGAATCCATCCAGTCATCTCTAGTCTCAACTGTCCTGGATACAGCTTAGAGTCCCAGATTTGCGTCTATGTCCTGCGTTAATTGGGGTGTGGCCAATATTTACTACTGTGCGCTTTGTATACTTTATCCCTGTTTCTGTTCTTCAAAAGTTGTGAGGTATGATCAGTATACGGTGCACTTCTGATTTTCTTGGTGTTGAGGTCAATAACTGATTGAAGTTTTATGTGTGAGTGTAGGTTGATGTGGGTGGATCTGAGAATTGTGTCTTGATATTCCATCTAGAATGCAAAATCCATATGTTTGAGGATATACTAGGAATTATTGTGGTCTGAGCGACAGGACCACAGGATCAGATTTACACTTCAGGGCTTCAGACTCCAAACCCAAGACTTCCATCCTGACAACGCTCCAGCACCATGAACTTTCTACCTACCATTGCCATCTGCTGGTGATATTGCATACGCCAAGTTATACTTTCCAGGTGCATCACAGTGGATGACTGCTGCTAGAAAACCATGCTATAAGGGTATGTGCACGCATTGCAGGTTTGCCTGGGGAATTTTCTGTGCAGATTCTTCCCTCTCTTGCCAGAAAATGCAGGTGCCGATTTGCTGCTTTTTTTATGCGTTTCTTGTGCGTTTTTTCATGCGGATTTTTTTGCATTTTTGTAACCTAAATAAAGCTAACATCACTTAAAAAAAAGAATTGTGATGTCATTTCTTGTCCAACTTCTTAATTTACATACTCCATTGAAGAATACTGTTTACACAGATAGATAGATAGATAGATATATAGATAGATAGATAATAGATAGATTGAAGATAGATAGATAGATAGATAACCAAAAAAAATAGAAAAAAAACAGCACAGTTAAGAGGTAGGGTGCAGACGCCTCACAGGTGCATACCAGTCCTACTAAATACTTATTCAAAAAAGTTGAGGCAGCACACCAAATCCAAAGTTACAAAGTGCTTTTTAATGGCCCATGTGGCGACGTTTCGGTCCTGGGTACAGACCTTTCTTAGATAGATACTGTGATTCAGTGACCCCTGTTACAGGTTGGGGGCGCTGCATGGTCTCCCCAGAATACGCATGGAGGTGTATTGAGGTCATAGGAATGCATGGCAATCGCAGGCTAGTTCTACTTGCCCAGCTCTCAGAACTAGCACTGTCAGCCTCCCTCTAAAACAACACAATTACTTGCAGGACTACAGGTCCCAGAACATCCTTACTTAAGGCTGACAGTGCAGAGTATCATCCTCTGCGACACACACTGGCCATTCGCAATAATGCCGGACTTTGACTCATCACCACAGTAATGTCTGCAATTGCCATGCATTCCTATGGCCTCAATACGCCACCATGCATATTCTGGGGAGACCATGCAGCGCCCCCTCCCTGTAAGGCTGGGTTCACACTGCGTTAGTGTGAACCCGTTTAACGGACTACGTTACACCGTGGCATAACGCGGTGTAACGTAGTCCGTTAACGCCGCCATTACTAGCAATGGCAATAGCATCGCTAGCGCACGCCCACAATGGGCGTGCGCTAGCTATGTGCCATCATTGGAGTGACGGACCCGAGACGCGGGCTGCAGCGTTTCCGGGTCCGTCACTGCGAACGCACTGCTAGCGCAGATGGAGCTAGCAGATGCTCCATCTGCGCTAGCGCAGTGCCAAAGTCGGCACTTGCGTTAGTGCAGTCCGTGAACGGATTTGTTGAACGGACTGTACTAACGCAGTCTGAACCTAGGGGTCACTGCATCACAATATATAGATAATTGATAGATAGATAGATAAATACCAAGCCCAATGTTTAGTAATAAACATAATAAAATGGTACATAGAGAGTTAAATAAAGACACACACACAAAATTTTGTGTTAGGCTGGGGTTACACTTGCGAGAAACTCACACGAGTCTCGCACCTCAGTACCTAGTACTGCCACCGGCACTTGGGACCGGAGTGTGCGGTTGCATCTATTTCTATGTAGCTGAACACTCCGGTCCGAGTGCCGGCGGCAGTGCGAGGTATTGAGGTGCGAGACTTGTGCGAGGTTTTCGCAAGTGTGACCCCGGCCTTAAACGTAATATCTGTTTAATTTCAACAAAATGGGAAAAAAATGGTGTAGGCTCCCGTGCAATTTTCAAGTCTAGTGTGGGAAAGTCAGCGACTGGGGGCCGATGTTTATAGCCTGGGAAGTGGATAATACCCATGGAGCTTCCCAGGCTAAGAATATCAGCCCACAGCTGTCTGCGTAGCCTTTACTGGCTATTCAAATAGGGGGACCTCCCAAAAAATGATGTGGGGTCCCCCTATAATTTATAGCCAGAAAGGCTATGCAGACAGCTGTGGGCTGATATTCATAGCCTACAGAGGGGCCATGGATATTGCCCCCCTCCCCCGGCTACAAATACCAGCTCCCAGCCGCCCCAGAAATGGCGCATACTCCTAGATCCACTCTCTTGGCCATGATATTTTAATCGTTTGAATAGAGTATGGAATTTTGATAAGGATCGGTGAGTGCTATCCATCTTCTCTCCATGATGTTAAAAATTCTTTTGGCCAGAACAAAAGCTGCTGGTTATGAATGTGACCTGGTGGTTGATGGGAACTGTTAATATCTAATTGGTGAGGATGTGGTGGAGAAGTTGAGTTTTTCCAAGAGTGGGCGGTGGTCCGGTGGTGGCGGAGCTGGGGTGGAGCCTGGGCAGAGTCTCAAGGGAACCCGAAAATGTTGCCAGTATGGGGCCCCGAAATTCCTAGTGGAAGTCCTGGTCTGTCTCATAAGCTGCAGACTGCAGCGTGCTCACTCAGGCGGCGCGATGACATTATTACCTCTTGCCATTCTGTGGACCGGAAGAGAAAATGGAGGCTGCAGTGTCGGGAATCAGGATGAGGTGAGTATAAACTTCACTATTTTCATATGGAGAACTGGGGCCATCATACTGTATACATGGGGAGAACGGGGGCCATCATACTAGATATATGGGGAGAACTGGGGCCACCATACTATATATATGGGCAAATGGTGCCATCGTACTATATGGTGGGAACTGGGGCCATCGCAATATATATACTATATATGTGGGGCTGTGGGGACCTTCATACTATATATGTGGGACAGTGGGATACCTTCATACTATATATATAACTAAAATAAACTGTGGACACCATCATATGGGGGCTGTGGGGCCACCATATTCCATGTAGGGGGCTGTAGGGACATGATACTATATATAGAGGGGATGCGGAATCATCATACTATATATAGGAAGCTGTGAGGTACATAAGATCGCAATTAGAGAGCTGTAGGGGACCATCATACTTTATTTAGGGGGTTTTGGAGACATACTATTTGTAGGGAGCTATAGTATACGGCAGGGGTCCCCAACTCCAGTCCTCAAGGCCCACCAACAGGTCATGTTTTCAGGATTTCCTTTGCATTGCACAGGTGATGCAATTATTACCTGGGCAAGATTAAGGAAATCCTGAAAACATGACATGTTGGTGGGCCTTGAGGACTGGAGTTGGGGACCCCTGGTATACGGTATATAGAAAACTCTAAAGCCTCATACTATATATAGGAGGCAGTGGCGACATCATATTGTATATTCCATATCTATGTACCAGCCTGTTTTTAAAGCACGTTATCTCTGCTGCTTTAATGCAATAGCCAGAGATAAGCAGGAAAAAGGAGGGCCGCCGCAACTCGAGGGCCACTGCCTTGTGATTGCCCCCCAGGCTGAAAAGTACCAGCCAGCCCCTGCATGCTGGGCACTAATTCCTACTAGCTCTATGGAGATCTGAATACCGCAATACCATCACCACATAACATCATATAGAGACTGACAACCGCCATAAAATATCCACATACTACACAGATCACAGAGATGATTCAGTATAGCAAAGGAGAGCACTTCGATTGGAGATTTTCCGTGAACAGGATTCATGCATGTTCTATGGCTATGGTATGATGGTACTCAGTCTCTATTTGGCACTATTATGTGGTTCTGTTATGGTGATATTCAGAAAATCCATATTTTTATAACTGTAACTCCTGCCTATAAGCCACAAATCAATAGTAGACAGATCAACAGCCATGTGATGTTTGGTCTCTGGATAGTGGTAAAATCCCAAGTCCTAAAAAGATATAGCGGCGAAGGAGAGCACTTCGATTGGAGATGATCTGTGAAGAGGATTCATGCATACACCGATGTGTATCTCTCTACAGGAACACAGATCATAATTTCTTTAGACCTTTTACCAGCACACAAGTTACACCCACTTTACTCTCGTGATGAACTCTTGTGAGCCTGCTTATGGGATGCCCTCAGCCCTTCAGAATTTGATGAAATTCCCAACTTATGTGATATCTTCACCTCTGAAGATCGCAAGAGTTTGAGATCGCCACCATATTAAAAACATCCGCCCGAACAGAGATTTGAACCCTGGACCCTCAGGTTAAAAGTCTGATGCTCTACCGACTGAGCTATCTGGGATTTATATCAAGTCATGAATGAATACCGCCAAACCGTCACCATATACTAACAACACATGTTATAAAATATCGTCAAACCATCACCACATAATAGCACCAAATAGTGACTGATTACTGCCATACAATCACCACATAATAATGCAGCGCCCTAGAGACCTGGTCGTTGCAGTAACGTCGCTCTGCCACTAAGGGGAGTGATGGTACGTCTGATGGCACTAAAGGAGTTCACCTGACCAGGTATCATAGTCACACACTACATTTCACACTCCGGCCACCAGGGGGAGCAAAAGGTTCTATTTATTAGGCCACTCCTCACACTTTGGTAAAACTAGGGGTTGGATAGGAAGTTAGTGAGAAGCTGGCTGGGTTTTGTCCAGGCAACATCCCGTGGCAGGGGGTGTTGCGGGGAAGATTCAGAGGGGTCCCTGTCAGGCGTGGGAACCTGGCTTAGCGACAAGGACAGATCGTTACAGAACCGCGCCTGCACTACCTTGCGCCGGTATCTAAAGAAAGGACACGAAGCGAAGTATATTGTGGAGAAGTGAGAAACGAGATCAAAGCACAAAGGAGAACCAGTAGGAGTCGTGCCCCGAGATCGGCAACATCCTACTGAGGCGCGTAGCCAGTGACCAGAACGCCGAGGAAGTAATTGACTCCAAGCATTACTTCAAACAGAGGCAGGACAGTTGACTATAGGTTGGCTGTCTAACATACATCACCTAAGAAGACATAGGGGGCAAGCGTGGAGAGGGCCGTCTCTAGGGTCCCAGAATAGCTCCAAGCCTTCCCGTCAAACGGGTGCATCCTAGCCATAACAAACTGGGGGACGAAGCAGAACATCATAATAGAAATGACAGTTGTGAGGACTATCCCGAATGCTCAGTAGGGAAGGACTGCAACACACAGGCGCTAGTTGGTAGGCACTGATTTCCACCTGCAAAGGGAACTCTGGAAGTGCCTTCGGACCGGCCTGTCTCAGCCAGCCCTGTTAACAGTGCTCTGGATTGAGGATCCTGAAGTCACCAGTAAAGTGGTAAAGAGACTGCAACCCTGTGTCCTCGTTATTAACTGCGCCTCACACCATCGCCACCTACACTACTGGGAAGACCTGGGGATACACTTCACCTGTGGGAAGGTATACCATCTAGCTGCCATTCCATCACCCCAGCGGACCACGAAGCAGCGTCGGTCGCCCTGACCGAACACCACAGGTGGCGTCACGAACCCTTGACAAACTACCATCAACCCTTTCATTGGACGCCCCTTAGCAGGGTCACGGACCGGGTCCCGCCACCGTGACAACCCCAGAACTGAGACAGAGAGGACCGGTACCGAGTAACCTGTGGCCCTGTGTCCGGGGGCGCTCCAACTTGACATCACAGACAGGATCGTACTGAAGCCTGAAGAATCGGGTCATGTGTGCCTTGGAACTGTGATTGAATCGTGCTTGAACTGTGATTTATTGCAAAGACTGTGTATTGCTATTTGCTGCCAAAAGTTCCCGCCAAAACCGCCGCCATTACAGCGCCAAGAGGGGCGCAGGAGAAGAAGAAGGGCGTGGAAGTGGGCGTGAACAAGCTGAAGAGCGTGAACGACAATGGCCGCCCAGTCTAAATATCTCTGTACCTTGAGGACGTGTCCGTCAGCAGCCGAGATCCGCCTCCTGATCCTCAGTGGTGCGCGGAGGCAAAGAAAGCGAAACCGCCCACGAAGGAGAGAGTGAGAAAAGGACAAAGAGGACAGCAGTCACGTGGAGGACGCCATGACAAGCCGCCCGGGATCGGAGCGTGGGGTCGGAGCAGAGGACTCCCCCAGCTACCCAGAGAGATACCGCGGCCAGGCATCACCTGTTGGCCCTGACTTCCTGCAGGCTGGAGTGGATGGGCTCAGCGATCAACTCCGGCAGACGCAGCTGAGCACTGAGGCCGGGTGGAAGGAGACCGTCATCGGGGGCCTCACCAGACGTCTGTCGGCAGCCTCGTCTGGTCCGGAGCAAGAAAGAAGTTCCAGCGCTCCGAAGCCAGAAAGCAAGGCCCTGCCGGAAAGTGAGATACTGCAAACAGAGATGACAACGCCGCAGCGCAAGGCCCCGCAGTCAGCGTTCCAGACCCCAGTGGAGACGGAGCAGGCCGACACCGGAGGGACCGCATCTGAAGCAGGTATGAAGAACGACCCTGCCTCAGTGACAGAAGACCTGCGGGTAAGCCCCGTCGCGGCGCCACCTGCTGCCCTGACTAAGACTACCTCTGAACTGAAGAGTCCCAGCACTACTACCACTGTGTGCACCATTTCTACTACTGCACCTACTACCAAAACTGACATTCGAACACCGATCCCTAACGACTTGACTATACCGGAGAAACCGATTAGTGACATTGATACCGCATTGGATGAGAAAAGAGATATGCAAAGCCATAAGACCCCCTTCTGGAGTGAGGGAGCCCCTTATGTGGCACCTGGTAGCCGCCAGTATCCAGCTGGGCTACTCCGACCGGTGCTACCCCCTGAGTTACAGCACTAAACCTCAAAACCCCGACAACTGTAAATAGTTGATTGTCTTCCTGCTGTTTTGCTGCTAGTACCCGTCTAGGGTTAACTCTAAAAGGATCCCTTTGTTGACCCGGGATCCCTATTGTTTTACATTTTTTCTATTTTGCACAAGTTCATCACTGTTTAAAAGACTGCCGAATCATGGACGTTGAATGATTCACAAACTGTGTTGTATATAGTTTGCACCTTCTTAAAGGTGCCCTCTACTGGTTTTGTCGGGGTCGTCACGACAATACCCTTCATCCACCAGTCATTCCAAATCAGAATAAAGCAGTGGTACCGGGGTGAAGAATGAGTCAGACAAAAGCTGGTTCCATCTCAGTGCCTGCTCGTGCCTCCACACGTAGTGGGAACGTCACAGCAACTACTTTATTTCCTGATACACAACACTACATGATCTATTGGGGGAAGGTGTGCAGAGGGCGGGGATATGCAGGGGTTAAGCAATGTATCTAGTATTCAGTCCTTCTGGTTGGCTCTGACATCATCTGATGAATCTTCCTTTGTCCACATCTTGTCCACATCGCTTTAAGTATCATTTCCAGAGAAGTGATACTTGTCCTTCTGGAATGTGTAACTTGCTTCTTCAGCAGGGCGAATCTGGGGCAAAGGTGAATACTGGCAGCCATCTTAAATACAGTTAAATTTGCATTAATAAGCATGAAGGGGAAAAACCTATTGTTTCACAGCATAAGAATACATAAAAGTACAAAAGAGTATAAAGATATATATTTTCACCTTGACAATCCCCCCTAAACACTAAGTTTTTCCCTAAAAAGAAAGATCCTTCGATACTGTCCATGTGATGGGGAAAGGGGAGGTGGATTTCTTCATCCAGACACCTCAGAAGCTCTCCCCTTGTGAGAGGCCTCCAGGCAGCTGAACCCTTCACTAGCTTCACATGGAGTTCTCCTGCTGTCCCTAAACTAAATCTCTTAGCATCATCTGAAAGTAGTGGGTTTTGTCTATCTTCTTGGTTGAGCAAGGTGCCAGTCGGAGTTGCCTCAGTGATAACCTTTTTATACAGGGGAATAACACAACAGAGAATTATTGATCCAACTACAAGAAGAGCAATCAGTACTAGACAAGCTTGTTGGAGGAATCCTTTGAGACCACCCAACCAGCCGGAAAAGAAAGATGTGTCTACTCCAGCATTAATTTTTAATTCTGCTGTCAACCCATTTATCTTTTTAAGGGCTATCATGGTCTTTCCATTTATCCCAGAGTTCTGAGGGATATAGGTACAACATTCCTCTCCCACCATCCCACAGACTCCTCCTTTCTCAGCTAAGATCATATCAAGGGCTAGTCAGTTTTGGAGGGTCATTCTAGTGTTAGGGCCTAACTCCTCAACTATACCTTGGAAAGCATCACAGATAAAATTGACAAACCTTTGTTCACTGTAATATATGTAATTGATCCAATCAACATTTTTATTAATCTGCACCTGTGGGATTATAGAAGCAAAGCCAGCATAGATCTGGTTCTGGGCTTTAAATTGGTGAGGCACCCCCCTTGGCACTCCAATGCCATCGACATAAACCAATGGATCTTCTTCATAACTCATGTGGAACTGATCGAGACTTCTCCTCTTTCTGGTATATTCATCAGGTGTCTCTGGATCCCAAAGTAAAATCTTGAACAAGGGTACATTGACCTGTCCAGGCATTAAGCAACCTAGGACGGAGCTTACCATCTCCACATAATCAATAAATGTCGTACATGTACTGTGTATGATTAGCTAGCAAATCAGTATCAGTTCTCTTTGCAGAAACCTGTCTCGAAGACCCCTACTGGTGTACCTGTAGTGTCATGGGAATTATAGCAGGTATAATTATCAGCTAATACAGTTATCCCCCCTGGGACCTTTAGTTTAGGTGCTTCATGAATTAGTGGGACATAATCTGAGCAATCAGTGGACTTTAGACCCCTCAACAGATTCATAACACAGGCAGTGGTATTAAGTATATCCAATATATCCCAAATTTGATCATCTGGACAATCTGTGGCCCTAACCAATTTATCCCACATTTGTATAACTGACAATTTTATTGGCTATACCCATCTGTACTACTAATCTTTTATGATATTGTACAAACTTATTATTCAAGAATATTGGGGAATTTAGACTGTCCCATACGGTTACCAATATTATTATATGGAAATACGAAAAACTAAAACATTATGTCCCCTTATTTGCTACTAGTCTGTTTGACCAGCTTGCAGTGCGATACGTTGATCCACGTCGGCCTTCCTTCCAGCTTTACTGACATAGGAGTAATGAGGACTTGGTAGGGACCGTCATACAAGGGTTCTAGTCCGTGTTTTCTGACATGCCTTTTCACGACCATAAAACCACCAGGCTTCAAATTGTGACCAATATCGGTTTCTGCTGAATCTGGAAGGGAAGAAGAAACTAAAACATGGGTGTTAGCAACATTTTTACTAAGCTGAATAACATATTGAACAGCACAGTCAATTTCTTCTGACAACTACTGAGACTGAAAATTTGCAACTGAGAACCTAGCACCAAACAATATCTCATATGGGGACAGGCCATGTTTTGCAATAGGGGTAGTACGAATGTGTAAGAGCCCTGGCCATGGAGCCGTAGTCTCCTGAATCATTTTGATCAATTCTCCCTTCAGTGTGTCGTTCAGCCTCTTAACTTTCCCACTGGATTGTGGATGGTATGGAGGGCTACAGTGGATCCAAGCATTGTCAGAACCTCCTGATACACATGAAAAGAAAAGGCCGGGCCTTGGTCACTTTCAACAACTTCTGGAACACCATATCTGCATATAACTTCCATCACCAGTTTCCTTGCTGTGATCTTTGCAGTCACGTTGGTAACGGGGAATACTTCTGGCCAACTGGAGAACATATCGACAACCACCAGACAATATTCATACCTTCCAGACTTAGGCAACGTGATGTAGTCCACCTGGAGCCTTTGGAAAGGATAGTCGGGCTTTAGCAAGATACTTCGGGGGGTACACGTTGAAATTGACCGGGATTGCAGGTCTGACAGATACCTCGATGTGTGGGCCCATGCGCCCACGTGGCAATAGCAGGGTACATCCGCTTAGGGAGACACACAAGTTGGTCCTTTTTTTCCAGCGACCATTGTCCATACGTGCTCCATCAGCTTTCCACTGCTTCACTTCTTCCTTTGGAGACATTCTCTGCATCGTCATTAAGCGGTCTTGCGGGGTCCGACAGAAAACCTCAGTCTGGCATAGATCATCAGGTTCCTGTAGAGTCAGTGTTTCTTGTAACTGTTTACGCTGAGAGCGTGTGGTCACCATAGTTGGTATGGGCTGTTCAACAGGCAGGAGAGCAGCGGCTTTTGCTTGCATATCCGCAAAGGCGTTACCACCAGTCTGTGGACTGTTCCATAGTACCATGCTCCTTAACTTTGATAATGGCCACCTGAGTAGGTAATTTGATTGAGTCCATGAGGGTTTTAACAGCTTCAGCATTCTTCACTGAGTCCCGGCGGTAGTAACAAACCCTCGATTGGTCCATAGGGCTCCGAAATCATGAGCAATACCAAATGCATACTGTGAGTCCGTATATATTAGCCCGCCTGTCTTTGGCCAGAACAGATGCAGTAGACAAATCCTGAAGTTCTACTTCTTGTGCTGACAGGGAGGGAGAGAGTGCAGCTCCGTGCACTACAGTATCTTCCGTAGTATCAGCGTATCCGGTGTGAAATCTGCCAAAATCATCAGCATATCTTGAACAGTCTTTCAGGGCCTTGTAGAGAGGTAGCATTATGCGGGATGCGTCCGGTATCCACTGACAACAATAAGTACATAGTCCAAGGAAACGTTGGAGTTCAGTCACATCCTTTGTAGCTTACGGCTATTTTTCTTTCTACTATGAGGTGTCTGGCACCCTGAAGGAGACAGTGACCCAAAAATATCACTTGACCAAGGCAGAACCGAAGTTTCGAGGCCGAAACCCGACAGTTCAGATCTGCCAGATACTTGTGAAAACTAACAGTGGCAACAATGGCTTCCTGCTCTGTCTGTGC
This sequence comes from Ranitomeya imitator, assembly GCF_032444005.1. Taxonomy (NCBI): domain Eukaryota; kingdom Metazoa; phylum Chordata; class Amphibia; order Anura; family Dendrobatidae; genus Ranitomeya; species Ranitomeya imitator. Next base: position 661,276,405 of record NC_091285.1, on the reverse strand, counting down.
ACACAACAAAAAATTACCCACATACTGAAGCAACGTGACATAAGGATATTCTAACTGCCAGGGTTAGAGACACTATCCCCCCCCCCTTTTTTTTTTTGCAAACTGATTGGGAAAGGGCGTGTAAGATACATATCTCATTATATTCATCTGCATAGGGGTTATATAACATAAATACCATCTGACCATCATCTTGGCTCACCAACTCTCTAGGTCTGCTCAGGTGCACTTATACATCCATCATATTATCTTTGTCTGTAAAATGGGAAAGGTTTGTTCTCAGGGTCAGCCAATTATTTTAGCATACCTAGCTAGTTAGAGGGCTTCCAGGGATAATACTCCTGTATCTGTCTTACACTACCTGATGTGGTTGGTTCTCTGGTGGTGGGGGTGACATGATGACCGGTTGGAGGTGACATGACATGCTGGTCTACAGCTCCTTCCCAAAAGGATTACTGTCAGCTTACTCCCAAAAGTTAATGTCCCCACTACCCACTAACCACAATCCTGTGTCAGCTTCTTATATCACTACATGTGATCTTATCTGGACAGGATTCAGCGTAATTCACTTAGGTTGGGTTGCAGCACAGATTATACAAGTATTTCTCCAGTCTGGGTTTTGTTGTGAATTCTGTGGCAGAGCTCCCTCTTGTGGTCACAAGTGGTACTTCGGCTGATTCTCTCTGTGAGCTTCCGTTGGTGGAGGAAAGTGGTACTGCGGCTTCTGAGTTTCCTTCCTCAGGTGATATGGTGAAGTCGTTAGGTGCTACCCTATTTAACTCCACCTGGTGCTTTGATCCTGGCTTCCAGTCAATGTTCTAGTATTGGACCTGTTTCCTCCTGGATCATTCCTGTGGCCTGCTGCTCTGCATAGCTAAGTTCCTCTTTGCTATTTGTTTGCTGTTTTGTTTTCTGTCCAGCTTGTCATTTTGTTTTTTCTGCTTGCTGGAAGCTCTGGGACGCAGAGGGTGTACCTCCGTGCCGTTAGTTCGGTACGGAGGGTCTTTTTGCCCCCTTTGCGTGGTTTTTGTAGGGTTTTGTGTTGACCGCAAAGTTACCTTTCCTATCCTCGCTCTGTTCAGAAAGTTGGGCCTCACTTTGCTAAGTCTATTTCATCTCTACGTTTGTCTTTTCATCTTAACTCACAGTCATTATATGTGGGGGCTGCCTTTTCGTTTGGGGTATTTCTCTGAGGCAAGGTAGGCTTATTTTCTATCTTCAGGCTAGCTAGTTTCTCAGGCCGTGCCGAGTTGCATAGGCAGCGTTAGGCGCAATCCACGGCTGCCTCTAGTGTGGTTGGAGAGGATCAGGGATTGCGGTCAACAGAGTTCCCACGTCTCAGGGCTCGTTCTTGTTTTTTGGGTTATTGCCAGGTCACTATATGTGCACTGACCTCTATGTCCATTGTGGTACTGAATTACCTTTCATAACAGTACTGGAAGCCCAAAGTACTAATGATTCTCAATAGAGGGAAAAAAGAAGTTCTGAGACCATTTTTTTTTCTTTGCACTGTGTTTTGCCTTTTTTTTCCCCTAGACATTTGGGTGGTTCAGGACACAGGTGTAGCAATGGACATTAAAGGTCTGTCATCATGTGTGGATCAGCTCACGGCAAGAGTACAAAGTATTCAAGACTTTGTGGTTCAGAATTCTATGTTAGAACCGAGAATTCCTATTCCTGATTTGTTTTTTGGAGACAGAACTAAATTTCTGAGTTTCAAAAATAATTGTAAACTATTTCTGGCTTTGAAACCTCGCTCCTCTGGTGACCCAGTTCAACAAGTTAGGATCGTTATTTCTTTTTTGCGTGGCGACCCTCAGGACTGGAGAAGCAAAGGTGTGTAGAAATCACACCATACATCTACCCTCTGGCTCAAGACAAAATCAGCTGTGGAGGATGTCCACTAATAAAACATAACTTTTAATAGTAAACACTAAAAAACGCACACCCAATAGGACACAAACAAGAAACATATACATACAAAGTGCTCAGGTGAACCAGTGCTCTATATATAAAATGGTTTGATCTCACCCAAGCTGCCGGACACTGTGTAATTCCGTGTAATTCCGTATGACACAATAAGGATCCACGTAGATGAAAGGAGGCAGGGCTAAAATAGTATATCTACCCTGTAGCCCCCATGTAACTCCTGTCCTAACAAGGACAGGCCCCAAGTGGACCTAACTCAGAGGGACCAATCCACCCAATATGTATGGAGGAAAAGTCCCAAATCCTCTTGAAATATAAATTCTTCCTCCCTACGCGTTTCAACTCCGGTCATGGAGAATCATCAGGGGAGTCTTTATGGAGAAAAATGCCAACAGGCAGAGAGATTGAGGTCAATATAATGTCTGGTGCCTGCAGTGGCTAGGCATTCCAGACTGGAAGTATCCGTCTGTGTCCACAGTCTCTGATGGATTGGTCCCTCTGAGTTAGGTCCACTTGGGGCCTGTCCTTGTTAGGACAGGAGTTACATGGGGGCTACAGGGTAGATATACTATTTTAGCCCTGCCTCCTTTCATCTACGTGGATCCTTATTGTGTCATACGGAATTACACGGAATTACACAGTATAGAATAAATTACTTGGCACTCAAGAGATAGTCTTTGCAAGATAAAACGTGAACAATTCGTTTATTAGGTGCATCCAGTTCCACATAAATTGAACGTTTTCGGTCTAATCATAAGACCTTCATCAGAAAGGTTATTGAGTACTGGATGATGTGAACAATCTGATAGGGCCCATAAGGTGCCAGCATCAGAGCAGTCCTGGGAGAGGGAGGGCGCCTGTCAGAGGGTATAGAAGGCGAGCGCTGTGGGAGGCGAACTAATCGCAGGAGCAGAAGCGCTGTAACGCCGGAGGACGCCGGCACCGTGCTGTGGAGGCTGCGAGACTCCCAGCCTCCACAGCACGGTGCCGGCGTCCTCCGGCGTTACAGCGCTTCTGCTCCTGCGATTAGTTCGCCTCCCACAGCGCTCGCCTTCTATACCCTCTGACAGGCGCCCTCCCTCTCCCAGGACTGCTCTGATGCTGGCACCTTATGGGCCCTATCAGATTGTTCACATCATCCAGTACTCAATAACCTTTCTGATGAAGGTCTTATGATTAGACCGAAAATGTTCAATTTATGTGGAACTGGATGCACCTAATAAACGAATTGTTCACGTTTTATCTTGCAAAGACTATCTCTTGAGTGCCAAGTAATTTATTCTATATGATTGATGGGTTGGATACCTAACTTGTGCACCTCCTACAAACCTTGAGTGCCGTGTCCTCTATTATTATACGGAATTACACAGTGTCCGGCAGCTTGGGTGAGATCAAACCATTTTATATATAGAGCACTGGTTCACCTGAGCACTTTGTATGTATATGTTTCTTGTTTGTGTCCTATTGGGTGTGCGTTTTTTAGTGTTTACTATTAAAAGTTATGTTTTATTAGTGGATATCCTCCACAGCTGACCCTCAGGACTGGGCATTTTCTCTTGCGTCAGGAGATCCTGCATTAAGTAATATCGATGCGTTTTTCCTGGCGCTCGGATTGCTGTACGATGAGCCTAATTCTGTGGATCAGGCAGAGAAGAATTTGCTGGCTCTGTGTCAGGGTCAAGATGAAATAGAGGTATATTGTCAGAAATTTAGAAAGTGGTCCGTACTCACTCAGTGGAATGAAGGTGCGCTCGCAGCTATTTTCAGAAAAGGTCTCTCTGAAGCCCTTAAGGATGTCATGGTGGGATTTCCTATGCCTGCTGGTCTGAATGAGTCTATGTCTTTGGCCATTCAGATCGGTCGACGCTTGCGCGAGCGTAAATCTGTGCACCGTTTGGCGGTATTACCTGAGCTTAGACCTGAGCCTATGCAGTGCGATAGGACTTTGACCAGAGTTGAACGGCAAGAACACAGACGTCTGAATGGGCTGTGTTTCTACTGTGGTGATTCCACTCATGCTATCTCTGATTGTCCTAAGCGCACTAAGCGGTTCGCTAGGTCTGCCACCATTGGTACGGTACAGTCAAAATTTCTTCTGTCCGTTACCTTGATCTGCTCTTTGTCATCGTATTCTGTCATGGCATTTGTGGACTCAGGCGCTGCTTTGAATTTGATGGACTTGGAGTATGCTAGGCGTTGTGGGTTTTTCTTGGAGCCCTTGCAGTGTCCTATTCCATTGAGAGGAATTGATGCTACGCCTTTGGCCAAGAATAAGCCTCAGTACTGGACCCAGCTGACCATGTGCATGGCTCCTGCACATCAGGAGGTTATTCGCTTTCTGGTGTTGCATAATCTGCAAGATGTGGTCGTGTTGGGGTTGCCATGGCTACAAGTCCATAATCCAGTATTAGATTGGAAATCCATGTCTGTGTCCAGCTGGGGTTGTCAGGGGGTACATGGTGATGTCCCATTTCTGACTATTTCGTCATCCACCCCTTCTGAGGTTCCTGAGTTCTTGTCTGATTACCGGGATTTATTTGATGAGCCCAAGTCCGATACCCTACCTCCGCATAGGGATTGTGATTGTGCTATCGATTTGATTCCTGGTAGTAAATTCCCAAAAGGTCGACTGTTTAATTTATCTGTGCCTGAGCACGCCGCTATGCGGAGTTATGTGAAGGAGTCTTTGGAGAAGGGGCATATTCGCCCGTCATCGTCGCCATTAGGAGCAGGGTTCTTTTTTGTAGCCAAGAAGGATGGTTCACTGAGACCTTGTATAGATTACCGCCTTCTAAATAAGATCACGGTTAAATTTCAGTACACCTTGCCATTGTTATCTGATTTGTTTGCTCGGATTAAAGGGGCTAGTTGGTTCACCAAGATAGATCTTCGTGGTGCGTATAATCTTGTGCGTATTAAGCGAAGAGATGAGTGGAAAACTGCATTTAATACGCCCGAGGGCCATTTTGAGTACCTGGTAATGCCATTCGGACTTGCCAATGCTCCATCAGTGTTTCAGTCCTTTATGCATGACATCTTCCGAGAGTACCTGGATAAATTCCTGATTGTGTACTTAGATGACATTTTGATCTTCTCGGATGATTGGGAGTCTCATGTGAAGCAGGTCAGAACGGTGTTTCAGGTCCTGCGTGCTAATTCTTTGTTTGTGAAGGGATCAAAGTGTCTCTTTGGTGTTCAGAAGGTTTCATTTTTGGGGTTCATCTTTTCCCCTTCTACTATCGAGATGGACCCTGTTAAGGTCCAAGCCATCCATAATTGGACTCAGCCGACATCTCTGAAAAGTCTGCAAAAGTTCCTGGGCTTTGCTAATTTTTATCGTCGCTTCATCTGCAATTTTTCTAGTATTGCTAAACCATTGACCGATTTGACCAAGAAAGGTGCTGATGTGGTCAATTGGTCTTCTGCTGCTGTGGAAGCTTTTCGAGAGTTGAAGCGTCGTTTTTCTTCTGCCCCTGTGTTGTGTCAGCCAGATGTTTCGCTTCCATTCCAGGTCGAGGTTGATGCTTCTGAGATTGGAGCAGGGGCTGTTTTGTCGCAGAGAAGTTCTGATTGCTCGGTGATGAAACCATGCGCCTTCTTTTCCAGGAAGTTTTCGCCTGCTGAGCGAAATTATGATGTGGGCAATCGTGAGTTGCTGGCCATGAAGTGGGCATTCGAGGCATGGAGTCATTGGCTTGAAGGAGCTAAGCATCGCGTGGTGGTCTTGACTGATCATAAGAACTTGACTTATCTCGAGTCCGCCAAGCGGTTGAATCCTAGACAAGCTCGTTGGTCGTTGTTTTTTGCCCGTTTTGACTTTGTGATTTCATACCTTCCGGGCTCTAAAAATGTGAAGGCGGATGCTCTGTCTAGGAGTTTTGTGCCCGACTCTCCGGGTGTATCTGAGCTGGCGAGTATCCTCAAAGAGGGAGTAATTGTGTCTGCCATCTCCCCTGATTTGCGGCGGGTGCTGCAGAAATTTCAGGCTAATAAACCTGATCGTTGCCCAGCGGAGAAACTGTTTGTCCCTGATAGGTGGACGAATAAAGTCATCTCTGAGGTTCATTGTTCGGTGTTGGCTGGTCATCCTGGAATCTTTGGTACCAGAGAGTTAGTGGCTAGATCCTTTTGGTGGCCATCTCTGTCGCGGGATGTGCGTACTTTTGTGCAGTCCTGTGGGATTTGTGCTCCGGCTAAGCCCTGCTGTTCTCGTGCCAGTGGGTTGCTTTTGCCCTTGCCGGTCCCAAAGAGGCCTTGGACACATATCTCTATGGATTTTATTTCAGATCTTCCTGTCTCTCAAAAGATGTCAGTCATTTGGGTGGTCTGTGATCGCTTCTCTAAGATGGTCCATTTGGTACCCTTGTCTAAATTGCCTTCCTCCTCTGATTTGGTGCCATTGTTTTTCCAGCATGTGGTTCGTTTACATGGCATTCCAGAGAATATCGTTTCTGACAGAGGTTCCCAGTTTGTTTCGAGGTTTTGGCGAGCCTTTTGTGGTAGGATGGGCATTGACTTGTCTTTTTCCTCGGCTTTCCATCCTCAGACTAATGGCCAGACCGAACGAACCAATCAGACCTTGGAAACATATCTGAGATGCTTTGTTTCTGCTGATCAGGATGACTGGGTGTCCTTTTTGCCTTTGGCTGAGTTCGCCCTTAATAATCGGGCCAGCTCGGCTACCTTGGTTTCACCGTTTTTCTGCAACTCTGGGTTCCATCCTCGTTTCTCTTCAGGGCAGGTTGAGTCTTCGGACTGTCCTGGTGTGGATACTGTGGTGGACAGGTTGCAGCAGATTTGGACTCATGTAGTGGACAATTTGACTTTGTCCCAGGAGAATGCTCAACGTTTCGCTAATCGCAGACGCTGTGTGGGTCCCCGACTTCGGGTTGGGGACTTGGTTTGGTTATCTTCTCGTCATATTCCTATGAAGGTTTCCTCTCCTAAGTTTAAACCTCGTTTTATTGGTCCGTATAGGATTTCTGAGGTTCTTAATCCTGTGTCTTTTCGTCTGACCCTTCCAGATTCTTTTTCCATACATAACGTATTCCATAGGTCATTGTTGCGGAGATACGTGGCACCCGCGGTTCCATCTGTTGATCCTCCTGCCCCGGTTTTGGTGGAGGGGGAGTTGGAGTATATTGTGGAGAAGATTTTGGATTCTCGTGTTTCTAGACGGAAACTCCAGTATCTGGTTAAGTGGAAGGGTTATGCTCAGGAAGATAATTCCTGGGTCTTTGCCTCTGATGTCCATGCTCCCGATCTTGTTCGTGCCTTTCATATGGCTCATCCTGGTCGTCCTGGGAGCTCTGGTGAGGGTTCGGTGACCCCTCCTTAAGGGGGGGGTACTGTTGTGAATTCTGTGGCAGAGCTCCCTCTTGTGGTCACAAGTGGTACTTCGGCTGATTCTCTCTGTGAGCTTCCGTTGGTGAAGGAAAGTGGTACTGCGGCTTCTGAGTTTCCTTCCTCAGGTGATATGGTGAAGTCGTTAGGTGCTACCCTATTTAACTCCACCTGGTGCTTTGATCCTGGCTTCCAGTCAATGTTCTAGTATTGGACCTGTTTCCTCCTGGATCATTCCTGTGGCCTGCTGCTCTGCATAGCTAAGTTCCTCTTTGCTATTTGTTTGCTGTTTTGTTTTCTGTCCAGCTTGTCATTTTGTTTTTTCTGCTTGCTGGAAGCTCTGGGACGCAGAGGGTGTACCTCCGTGCCGTTAGTTCGGTACGGAGGGTCTTTTTGCCCCCTTTGCGTGGTTTTTGTAGGGTTTTGTGTTGACCACAAAGTTACCTTTCCTATCCTCGCTCTGTTCAGAAAGTTGGGCCTCACTTTGCTAAGTCTATTTCATCTCTACGTTTGTCTTTTCATCTTAACTCACAGTCATTATATGTGGGGGCTGCCTTTTCCTTTGGAGTATTTCTCTGAGGCAAGGTAGGCTTATTTTCTATCTTCAGGCTAGCTAGTTTCTCAGGCCGTGCCGAGTTGCATAGGCAGCGTTAGGCGCAATCCACGGCTGCCTCTAGTGTGGTTGGAGAGGATCAGGGATTGCGGTCAACAGAGTTCCCACGTCTCAGAGCTCGTTCTTGTTTTTTGGGTTATTGCCAGGTCACTGTATGTGCACTGACCTCTATGTCCATTGTGGTACTGAATTACCTTTCATAACAGGGTTTGTCTGACCGCAATGTTTACAAGTCCATCTGTCTTGTCTTGGTCTGAGAATAAACATGGCAAGGGAGATTTCCAGACACAGGGTTAAAATGGATATTGGAGTATGAGACTGGATTTGTGTAGGGGAGGGGGGGCTGGAGCTGGAGTCTAGTGGGCCACTGATAAGGAACTAGCTGTGTCCTTGAAGCTGCCGTTCCTGCTCCTTGAAGCTACGGTGGGGGCTACAGAGCGCAGCTGCTGATACAGAATGGGTTAAGTTCTTCTGGAAACTTTGTACTACTTTTAATGCATCGTCCGGAGTGGAATTCTCGATGTCAGGTCTGACTGACATTATTGCCTCTTTCAATTCAGATTTAAAACTCGGACATCAAATCTACCACAAAAACGTGTAAATGGGCTTTATTATACAGTGAAAACCCCAGATCTTTAAACACTACCATAAGACGCCCATAGAACTTCTCGGCAGTCTAGGATATATTGGTGCCTTGGGGTTAAGGGGCACAGAGCTTACAGTCGGGAAAAGAGACTTAATTTCCTGGGGAGGGACCATATTACCTAACAGGGAGCCCCCCTGTACCAAATTTTTTATTGTTTGCTTTCCCAATACATTAATCTCAGTCACTTTCTCAGTTCCTTCTTGCACCACAAAACATCAAGTTTTTGTCATAGCAACAGACAATTTTTCCTTTTTCAACGTAACAATCTAAAACAAAACACCATATTTTACTTTAAACTTACAATAATTCTTACTACACAAGGAGAGAACGCAGCGACTCTACCCCCTCCATACCAGAAACACAGAACAGATAAGAACATCACAGCATTCCTCAACACAAAGAAGGAAGAAAGGCACAGCGCAGCTGTTTGACCCCTCCCATCGGGTGTCTCGGAAAACCACACAGAGTAACGAAATACAGCAGTTCTCAGACTTAATTCATTTCTACAAAACCTTCACACAACTCATATGCCAGAACACCCTAGAAAAACTAATGATTGAGGTATTTTATAACCAAACACGGGCTCTGCATCCTTTCATCTTTCCTCTCCATCAACCTTTTTCCATTCCTCGTTCTTTAAACCTCGCGCAACTCGCAGATGAGCTTGCGCTTGTTCTAACAGTCCTTTATCTTTCAACATTCTTGACTGCCTTCTTGCCCTCCCGTGACTCTACTGTTGTCTTGACTTCCACAGCATCCTCACTTAACTCGTGGGGCACGGACTTCTTCTGCTATAAGAGACGCAACATGACTCACAGAATACTACGCCCTTCTGCAGCAGGCCGCTGACAGCGACAACAACACGTGTGTCCTAACACGGAGCCTCGCGCTCGACGTGTTATGAATAAAGAGCCTCGCGCTCAATATTTTTCCCTGACCTGAACACCAGTGATTACAGTCTGTCCTGTCACGATATTCTAAACGTTGGGAGGCTGTCTCCTAGTGAGACCCCTCCACTGAGATTCTGGTGGTCCCCCCACTTGGGACGTCTTAATTACCAATGTGATTCTGGTGGTCCCCCCACTTGGGACGTCTTAATTACCAATGTGATTCTGGTGGTCCCCTCACTTGGGACGTCTTAATTACCAATGTGATTCTGGTGGTCCCCCCACTTGGGACGTCTTAATTACCAATGTGTACAATATCACAGAGGCTGCGTCTCCTGTACCTTTCTCAAAGCCGCCCCCAATCCACAAACTTCCTCAATCTTTCACTCTATCACTACTAGGCAACAGTCACGGGTAGGGTGGTTGAATGGAGTACAATGACCGGTGGAGGAGGTGTGGTGTACACGAGGACGCGCAGAGTGCGACGTCTCTCAGTTGCTGGTTCGAAGCGTGGCTCGGGATCGCGCTCGGTCTCACCACTCGACCGGTCACTCCCCAGACCCAAGGAGACCACAGACTAACCAATAATGGCTGAAACACTAGCAAGTGTGACACATACATAGTATGTGATCTCCACTTACCGTGTTTGGAGGGTAATCAGTTCTCGAGGTCAGCCACTATGGGTGTCGTCCACGGACGTCCAGGCATGGGTCCAGGGGGTCTCGGATCACGGGCCACGCCCCACGTTGGTTGCATTAAATTGTCGGGGTCGTCACGACAATACCCTTCATCCACCAGTCATTCCAAATCAGAATAAAGCAGTGGTACCGGGGTGAAGAATGAGTCAGACAAAAGCTGGTTTAAACTCAGTGCCTGCTTGTGCCTCCACACGTAGTGGGAACGTCACAGCAACTACTTTATTACACAACACTACATGATCTATTGGGGGAAGGTGTGCAGAGGGCGGGGATATGCAGGGGTTAAGCAATGTATCTAGTATTCAGTCCTTCTGGTTGGCTCTGACATCATCTGATGAATCTTCCTTTGTCCACATCGCTTTAAGTATCATTTCCAGAGAAATGATACTTGTCCTTCTGGAATGTGTAACTTGCTTCTTCAGCAGGGCGAATCTGGGGCAAAGGTGAATACTGGCAGCCATCTTAAATACAGTTAAATTTGCATTAATAAGCATGAAGGGGAAAAACTTATTGTTTCACAGCATAAGAATACATAAAAGTACAAAAGAGTATAAAGATATATATTTTCACCTTGACAGTTTTACAAAAGAAAGAAGACTTTGTGAAGAGACTGTTTCTGAATACAGCATAGAAGTTCTTGCTTTCCAAAGGACTTGCAGATAGAGAGAATCTGTACTACCTCAAAGAGACTTAGTTCCCTCTTAAAGGGAATGTTCACGTGTTGCACTTAAGTAGAATGTTGCCTTAAGAAAGTTAAATTGTAATAGTATTGAGACTTAGGAAATGTTAATAATGTTACTAGAGATTGAGGACAGGAAAAGTTGGAAGCCGAATTTCAACACAGTGAACCCGTAGGGGTTAGAGAGTCCTCCTGAGAACCATAGAGAGATGGTTGATTGCGCTGATAGAAGAACAATGGCAGTAGGCCCAGACAAGGAGCTAGGCGGTCCTGCATTTGTGAAGTCAGAAAAATAAAGAAAAAGTTAAGTTTGCATTATAGTATTTTATAGTAAGCCTTTAGTAGGTTCAGGCTATACGCCCTTAACGGAGAAGTAAAATTATTGTTCAGAATTTGCACTTAGTAGAATACCCGGCAGGGTACCAGAAGTTATTTATAGTCAGTGTGTTATTTAAAATATTTAACCTTGTTTTCATTTGTAACGTTCAAGTGTTCTCACCTCCCATAAAGGGAAGCATTTTTATATTTATTTGTTCCTTGCATTTCAAAAATTTGCATGTCTTTTGCTAACATGTTTTGTTGTTCTTCTTCCCAGTCCGGGAGTACTGGATTTAACCGGGGGGGAGTGCAGCGCCCTAGAGACCTGGTCGTTGCAGTAATGTCGCTCTGCCACTAAGGGGAGTGATGGTACGTCTGATGGCACTAAAGGAGTTCACCTGACCAGGTATCACAGTCACACACTACATTTCACACTCCGGCCACCAGGGGGAGCAAAAGGTTCTATTTATTAGGCCACTCCTCACACTTTGGTAAAACTAGGGGTTGGATAGGAAGTTAGTGAGAAGCTGGCTGGGTTTTGTCCAGGCAACATCCCATGGCAGGAGGTGTTGCAGGGAAGATTCAGAGGGGTCCCTGTCAGGCGTGGGAACCTGGCTTAGCGACAAGGACAGATCGTTACAGAACCGCGCCTGCACTACCTTGCGCCGGTATCTAAAGAAAGGACACGAAGCGAAGTATATTGTGGAGAAGTGAGAAACGAGATCAAAGCACAAAGGAGAACCAGTAGGAGTCGTGCCCCGAGATCGGCAACATCCTACTGAGGCGCGTAGCCGGTGGCCAAAATGTCGAGGAAGTAACTGACTCCAAGCATTACTTCAAACAGAGGCAGGACAGTTGATTATAGGTTGGCTGTCTAACATACATCACTTAAGAAGACATAGGGGGCAAGCGTGGAGAGGGGCGTCTCTAGGGTCCCAGAATAGCTCCGAGCCTTCCCGTCAAACGGGTGCGTCCTAGCCATAACAAACTGGGGGACGAAGCAGAACATCAGAATAGAAACGACAGTTGTGAGGACTATCCCGAATGCTCAGTAGGGAAGGACTGCAACACACAGGCGCTAGTTGGTAGGCACTGATTTCCCCCTGCAAAGGGAACTCTGGATGTGCCTTCGGACCGGCCTGTCTCAGCCAGCCCTGTTAACAGTGCTCCGGATTGAGGATCCTGATGTCACCAGTAAAGAGGTAAAGAGACTGCAACCCTGTGTCCTCGTTATTAACTGCGCCTCACACCATCGCCACCTACACTACTGGGAAGCCCTGGGGATACACTTCACCTGTGGGAAGGTATACCATCTAGCTGCCATTCCATCACCCCAGCGGACCCCGAAGCAGCGTCGTTCGCCCTGACCGAACACCACAGGTGGCGTCACGAACCCTTGACAAACTACCATCAACCCTTTCATTGGACGCCCCTTAGCAAGGTCACGGACCGGGTCCTGCCACCGTGACAACCGCAGAACTGAGACAGAGAGGACCGGTACCGAGTAACCTGTGGCCCTGTGTCCGGGGGCGCTCCAATAACACTGTAAAGTGACTTAATAGCGCCATACAACACAAACATAACATAAAATAGCGACAGAATACTGCCATACCATCACCACATAATAACAGCATATAATGACTGAACACCGCCATACAATTACCACATAAAATCACCAAATAGTGACTGAACACCATCCCAACATAAAAACACCAAATAATGACTGATTACCACAATACCATGACCACATAATAACACAAAATAGTGACTGAATACCGCCATACTAAGTTACACCCACTTTACTCTCGTGATGACCTCACGTGAATCTGCTTGTGGGATGCCCTCAGCCGTTCAGAATTTTATGAAATTCCCAACTTATGTGATATCTTTATCCCTGAAGATCGCAAAAGGTTGAGATTGCCGCCATATCTTTTATCAGGATTTTACCACTACCCAGAGACCAAACATCACATGGCTGTTGTTAGCGATCTGTCTACTATTGATTTGTGGCTTATAGGCAGGAGTTACAGTTATGAAAATAAGCATCTTCTGAATATCACCATAACAGAACCAAGTAATAGTGCTAAACAGTGACTGAGTACCATCATACCATAGCCATGGTACATAACATAACCAGTGATCACTTGCTGCTGGTGCCAAAAAAGCAACCAAGCAGAACATGGTCACGGCTCTATACTGTCATAAACTAGCCGAAATTAAAGAAATTACGGTAACTAATATTTTTTGCTGAATAATCGCAATCATTTGTTTTTCAGTAGTTTTCTCACATCCTTTAAATATAGCGTTTACTGGTTTACACTATATTCAAAAAATACACCCAAACAGGGACTTGAACCCAGGACCTTAAGATTAAAAGTCCGATGCTCTACCGACTGAGCTATCCAGTTCTGTATCAAGTTAGGACTGAATGCCGCCATACCATCACCATATACCAGACCTGGGCAAGATGTGGCCCACGGGCCGCATCCGGCCCGCCTAATGATTTTAAACGGCCCGCCAGCCAATGGCGTATCTAGGGGGGGCAGCCGGGGCATGTGCCCCGGGCGCAGCTGGCAGGGGGGTGCAGTCGGGCTGCAATTCGGCGGTCCGCAGTGTCTCTCCCGGCGGCTGCAATCTGCCGCCCCCGGTCTGGGAGTCAGCTGTTCTCTGTGCCGACTGTCAAGCTGACAGCCGGCACAGAGAAGCTGCAGAGCGCCGGCTCCCAACATATGCAGAGGTGGAGGAGGCCCCTGCAGGGTGGCTGCGGCAGGCAGGGAGAAATCCGTGCAGCTCCGCTGCCCAGCGATTTGTCTTTCTGCTTCCTCTCACACAGACGCGCCGCTGGATGACGTCATCATTCAGCGGTCGGCTGTGTCAGAGGAAGGCGATGGAGATGCTGCGGCAGAACGCGAGGAGAGGTGAGAGGGGTGTGTGTGTGTGTGTGTGGCGCGCTGCAGGGGAATGTGCAGAGAAGTGAATGGTGTGTGTGTGGGGGGGAGGAGAGGGCAATGATCGGGCTGACGGGGAGAGAGCAATGATGGGAATGGTGGAGGAGGAGAGGGCAATGATGGGGCTGACGGGGAGAGAGCAATGATGGGGATGGTGGGGGAGGAGAGGGCAATGATGGGGCTGACGGGGCGAGAGCATTGATGGGGATGGTGAGGGAGGAGAGGGCAATGATGGGGCTGATGGGGAGAGAGCAATGATGGGGATGGTAGGGGAGGAGAGGGCAATGATGGGGCTGATGGGGGGCATAAGTCCTTGGAGGGGCGCCAAAATGACATATGTATACTATTGGGTAAAAATGAGTTCATTATATTAGTCCAGCCCTCTAAAACCATCCCAATTTCTCATGTGGCCCCATGACAAAATTAATTGCCCACCCTTGCCATATACCAACAACAAACGTGATAAAATATCGCCAAACATTAACCAAATAATAACAACAAATAGTGACTGAATACCACCATACAATCACCACATAATAACACTGTAAAGTGACTGAATATCGCCATACAACACAAACATAATAACATAAAATAGCGACAGAATACTGCCTTACCATCACCACATGATAACAGCATAAAATGACTGAATACCGCCATACAATTACCACATAAAAACACCAAATAGTGACGGAACACCATCCCAACATAATAATACCAAATAATGACTGATTACCACAATACCATTACCACATAATAACACCATAGTGACCGAATACCGCCATCCTATCACCACATAACACCAAACACAGATTGAATACCGCCATACCATCACCACATAATGATACTATATATTGACTGAACACCGCCATTCCATCACCACATAACATCATATAGAGACGACCATAAAATATCCACATACTATACAGATCACAGACATGATTCAGCGAAGGAGAGCATTCGATTGGAGATGATCTGTGAAGAGGATTAATGCATACACCGATGTATATCTCTCTACAGGAACACAGATCATAATTTCTTTAGACCTTTTACCAGCACACAAGTTACACCCACTTTACTCTCGTGATGAACTCTTGTGAGCCTGCTTGTGGGATGCCCTCAGCCCTTCAGAATTTTATGAAATTCCCAACTTATGTGACATCTTCACCCCTATTTGTGGCTTATAGGCTGGAGTTACAGTTATGAAAATAAGCATCTTCTGAATATCACCATAACAGAACCAAGTAATAGTGCTAAATAGTGACTGAGTACCATCATACCATAGCCATGGTACATAACATTACCAGTGATCACTTGCTGCTGGTGCCAAAAAAGCAACCGAGTAGAACATGGTCACTGCTCTATACTGTCAAAAGCTAGCTGAAATAAAAAAAACTATGGTAACCAAGATATTTTCCTTAATAGTCACCATCATTTGTTTTTCAGTAGTCTTCATACATCCTTTCAATATAGCGTTTATTGTTTTCCGCTTTATTAAAAACATCCACCCAAACAGGGACTTGAACCCTGGACCCTCAGATTAAAAGTCTGATGTTCTACCGACTGAGCTATCCAGAACAAGTGTGAAGTCATGACTGAATACCGCCAAACAATCACCATATAATAACAACAAATGTGATAAAATATCGCCAAACCAGCACCACATAATAACACCAAATAGTGACTGAATACCACCATACAATCACCACGTAATAACACTGTAAAGTGACTGAATATCGCCATACAACACAAACATAACATAAAATAGCGACAGAATACTGCCATACCATCACCACATAATAACAGCATATAATGACTGAACACCGCCATAAAATTAGCACATAAAAACACCAAATAGTGACTGAACACTATCCCAACATAAAACACCCCCCCTCACCCAAAGCCTGGGCGGAGGCCAATGGAGCGCCCCCAGGCACAGGGCCACGCGTTTCGGTACTGGGCCTCTCTGGTTCGGTTCTGAGGCTGTCACGGTGGCTAGACCCGGTCCGCGACCCTGCTAAGGGGCGTCCAATAAAGGTGGAGAATAGTCTGTCAGGGGTTCGTGACGCCACCTGTGGTGTTCGGTCAGGGTGACCGACGCTGCTATGGGGTCCGCTGGGGTGATGGAATGGCAGCTGGATGGTATACCTTCCCACAGGTGAAGTATGTCCCCAGGGCTTCCCAGTAAGTTGGATGGTGATGATGTGAGGTGCAGTCAATAGCGAGGACACAAGGTTGCAGTCTCTTTACCTCTTTACTGAAGGCTTCAGGATCCTCAATCCAGAGTACGTTTAACAGGGCTCTCTGAGACCGGCCGGTCCGATGGGCACATCCAGAGTTTCCTTCGCAGATGGAAATCGTTACCTACCATTTGCGCTTGTGTGTTGTAGTCCTACCATGCTGAGCATTCGGAATAGTCCTCACAACTGCTGTTCTCGTTCGTTCGTTCTCTACAGCTCTCTCTCGTTCTTTGGTTCCAGATGTTACTAGTTTCTAACATCCCCCAGGTATGTTATGTGTTGTGAATTCTGTGGCAGAGCTCCCTCCTGTGGTCACAAGTGGTACTTCGGCTGGTTCTCTCTGTGAGCTTCCGTAGGTGGAGGAAAGTGGTACTGCGGCTTCTGAGTTTCCTTCCTCGGGTGATGTGGTGAAGTTGTTAGGTGCTGCTCTATTTAACTCCACCTAGTGCTTTGATCCTGGCCTCCAGTCAATGTTCTAGTATTGGACCTGTTTCCTCCTGGATCGTTCCTGTGGCCTGCTGCTCTGCATAGCTAAGTTCCTCTTTGCTATTTGTTTGGTGTTTTTTTCTGTCCAGCTTGTCAATTTGTTTTTTACTGCTTGCTGGAAGCTCTGGGACGCAGAGGGTGTACCTCCGTGCCGTTAGTTCGGTATGGAGGGTCTTTTTGCCCCCTTTGCGTCGTTTTTGTAGGGTTTTGTGTTGACCGCAAAGTTACCTTTCCTATCCTCGCTCTGTTCAGAAAGTTGGGCCTCACTTTGCTAAATCTATTTCATCTCTACGTTTGTCTTTTCATCTTAACTCACAGTCATTATATGTGGGGGCTGCCTTTTCCTTTGGGGTATTTCTCTGAGGCAAGGTAGGCTTATTTTCTATCTTCAGGCTAGCTAGTTTCTCAGGCCGTGCCGAGTTGCATAGTGAGCGTTAGGCGCAATCCACGGCTGCCTTTAGTGTGGTTGGAGAGGATTAGGGATTGCGGTCAACAGAGTTCCCACGTCTCAGAGCTCGTTCTTGTTTTTTGGGTGATTGCCAGGTCACTGTATGTGCGCTGACCTCTATGTCCATTGTGGTACTGAATTACCTTTCATAACAGTTATGGCTAGGACGCCACCCGTGTGACGGGAAGGCTTGGAGGTCTTCCGGGACCCTAGAGACGCCCCTCTCCCAATGTTGCCCCCTATGTCTTCGTAGGTGTAGTAAGGTAGACAGCCAACCTATGATTAACTGTCCGGCGGAGTTTGAAGTAAGGCCTGAAGTCAGTTACTCCTGCGGTGTTCCAGCCACCGACTACGCGCCTCAGTAAGATGTTGCCTCTCTCTCTCGGCACGACTCCTACTGACTCTCATTTTAGCTTCATCTCGTTTACACTTTTCCACAATATCCTTCCCTTCGTGTCTCTCTCTTAGGATGCCGCCGCAAGTGGTGCAGGTGCGGCTCCGTAACGTTCAGTCCTGTTCGCTAGGCACCTGCCAGATTCCCACGCCTGACAGGGACCCCCCTGTGCCTTCTCCCTGCAACACCCCCTGCCACGGGATGTTGCCTGGATCCAACCCAGTCAGCTTCTGACTAACTTCCTCCCCAGCCCCTAGTTTTACCAATGTGAGGAGTGGCCCAATAAATAAAGCCTTTTTCTCCCCCTAGTGGCCGGAGTGTGAAGTGTAATGTGTTCTGGTGATACCTGGTCAGGAGAACTCCTTAGTGCCATCAGACGTACCGCTACTCCCCTTAGTGGCAGAGTGCCATACTGCAACGACCAGGTCTCTGGGGCGCTGCACCAACATGACAGTGGTTTGGAGGTGGGTATTTAGGGTAATTAGGGGGAGATTTAGTGGGGCTGGGGGTATTATAGGGCTAGTTGGGGGTGGGGCCTGTCAGTTCTCGCTCTCTGAACCCCTGAAGCATCACTCACCATGTCTGCCATAGACAGGGTTTTGGAGGGCCTCAGGGCTGCGGCGACTTTGCACCCTGATGGCTGGCTTGAGGCGCAAGTGTCCAGAATTCTCGGTGGAGGCGCGGTGGCGGCAGCGGTTTCACTGCCGGAGCGGCGTTTCCGGTGGTGCAGGCCCCCGGAATGGCTGTCGCCGGACATGGCTCCTAAGGCCCCCCACAGGCGCAGGAGCCCCTCCAGGGACTCTCCAGGCTGGGCGCCGGTGAGTTCCAGTGCCAGCAGGACCTGGCCTGTGAGGAATCCTAGGCTTCCGCCGCGTGTCAGAAAGGGGGCGGAGCCGGCGCGCGCCAGGCAGCGTGCAGGGCCCAGCAGTTCGGGAGGCCGCAGCGGCGATGCTCCTGTCGTGCGGCCTGCCTCTTTATCCCGGAGCAGTGTCGGAGCCGCAGATGGGGCAGACGGCTGGGGGCAGCATTACGCTGGGCCGGTCCATTCACCGTCAGCAGGGAGCTATTCTGCACACTTGAATACCAGCGGCGGTGCGTCTGTGGCGCCTGGGCTGGCATCTGGTGATCGGTGGTGCTCGGCAGGATCATCAGGACTGGCAAGTACTCCTGTCGGAAGTGGAGTGGCAGCCCTTTCTTCAGCGGTGGCGCAAGACCCTTCGTCCGAGGTTCGCAGTCCACGCAATGTTTCACCAGGTCCGGAGTTCGTGCTCCAGGGACGTCTGGATACCGGTATTCCGGCTGGAGGGGTCACAGCTTCCTCGCAGCCTGGTGAGTATATGTCTGTGTCTAGTCTATGTCCTCAAAATGTTTCCATACCGGTTGATGATGGTACGCGGGGTAGTGTGTCTGGTGCGGATGTAGCCAGTAAGTCTGCTTTTGTGGAGGGCGCAGGTGTGCGGAAAGTGTTAGATAATGTGCGGGATTTGTTAGCCAGGTTGGATAGAGGTTTGATTGAGCAGAGGCAGCTGGCTGCGTGGGTAGCCTCTTGTGGGCCCCCGGTTGGTGTTTTAGCGACAGCGGCGTTGCCGGCGGCTCCGGTTTCCGTGACGGTTCAGACGGAAAAGGAGAAGGAATGCAGGGTGCATCTGGATGATAGGGTACACGGAGAGGTCTACGTCTGTTTTGAGGGTCCTTTGGGGACCCATCTTAAAAAGGAGGTAAAAGAGAAGGTTGTGAAAGATGAATATGTTGAGATATTTTTGTAGCTTCCTCTAGAGAAATTTCATTCGGACAAGGGCAAAAAGGAGGGTAGCAAAAAAGAGGATGAGGAAAAGCGGAGGTGGCGTGTGATTCCGCAGACGTTTACCAATTGGCTTCAAGCGTTTGCTATTTTAGCCAGTGTGATTGCGGAAAAGGCGCATGAGAACTGTGCAGGGTTATTTTGTTACATGAACTCCATCGGCGAGGCCTACCGGGTTTATGGGGGGCAGGCGTGGCTTCGGTATGATGAACAATTTACACAGCGTAAAGCTATTCGGCCCACCATCACGTGGGATCAAAAAGACATTGGGCTATGGTTGAGGGTCATGGCGCAGTATAAGTTCGGGCATTCCTTTCACGGGGGATCCGGAACCTCTAATCAGGCTAATCAAGCCAGTGGGTCAGGTTCCTCAGGTCAATTGGGTAATTCGGAAGGGCTTAAACCGGGCTTATGCTGGCAGTTCAATGATGGTCAATGCAAGTTTGGGGCCAACTGCAAATTTAAACATCTTTTGCTCCCATTGCAGTGGCTCTGCTCATGGGGCCGTGAAATGTTTTAAAAAAGCCAAGTCCAAGACAGGGGCCGGTAATACCCAAGAGGGTGACTCCAGTGAAGTTGGAAAAGATGGCCCCTTATCTAAGTAGATACCCCGATAAGGAAAAGGCGGAATTGTTATTTTCAGGTTTTAAGGACGGTTTCGTTATACCGGCACCTAACTTTGTTGTGTCACAGGTGGTTAAAAATTTACATTCAGCTCTGTTGCACAGTGCGGTGGTTACAGAAAAATTAGTCAAGGAAGTGACGTTGGGTCGCATGGCAGGCCCATTTGAGGTGCCACCATTGACTGACTTAGTGGTTTCACCGTTGGGTGTTGTGCCCAAGAAAGAATCCGGAAAATTTTGGCTGATTCATCATTTGCCCTATCCGTGGGGGTTGTCTGTTAATGACGGTATTGCACCTGAGCTTTGCTCCGTGGTATATGTGTCTTTCGATGAAGCAGTGTCTTGGGTTTGTAGGTCCGGCAAGGGGGCGCTATTGGCTAAGACGGACATTGAATCAGCGTTCCATTTGTTGCCGGTTCAACCAACCAGTGTTAGATTGTTGGGTTGTTTTTGGAATGGGGTTTTTTTTGTTGACAGGTGTTTACTGATGGGTTGTTCGCTGTCATGTGCTTTATTTGAGGCATTTAGTTCATTTTTGGAATGGGTGGTTCGCGATGTGTCCTGTTATGACTCTGTCATTCATTACTTGGATGATTTTTTGTGCGTCAGCCCAGCAGGGTCTGACCGTTGTCTCAGGTTGTTGTACGCGGTTCAGTGGGTGGCTAATCTTTTTGGTGTTCCTTTAGCTCCTGGTAAAACGGAGGGCCCTGACACTTGTCTTTGTTTTTTGGGCATTGTTATTGACACGGTACGGTGGGAGTTTAGGTTGCCGATCGAGAAGGTTCAGGGTCTTCAGGCCGAAGTGGCCAGGGCCTGTTGCTTGAAAAAATTGTCAGTCATTGTTGGGGAAGCTTAATTTTGCTTGTCGTGTTATGCCAATGGGAGAGTTTTCTTCAGAAGGTTGGCTAGTGCTACGGCTGGAGTTCGGGCCCCTAACCATTTCATCAGATTGTCGGCTGAGCTGCGGGAGGATTTGGCAGTCTGGAATACGTTTTTGTCAGATTATAATGGACACTCCTTGATTTTGGAGGATGTGATTGACAGCGACATTTTGGAGTTGTTTACGGACATCGCAGGTGGGATTGGTTTTGGAGCATATTTTCAGGGCCAGTGGTGCATGGAAAAATGGCCTGAAGCTTGGATTGCTGCAGGTTTGGTCAGGAATATTGCGTTGTTAGAGATTTTTCCCATCCTGGTGGCGGTCCATTTGTGGAAAAATGACTTTCGTGACAAGCGTGTGCGCTTTATTTGTGATAATATGGGTGTTGTATGCGCTATCAATGGGCTTACGGCGTCGTCACCCCCGGTGGTGCGTGTGCTGAGGCAGTTGGTTTTGACATGTCTGGCGTTGAATGCACATGTGACGGCATCCCATGTGCCGGGTTCACGAAATTCCATTGCTGACTCTCTTTCTCGTTCGCAGTTCGACTGTTTCCGGTCGCTGGCCCCAGAAGCAGAGGTCGTCGGCTTGAAATGCCCTGCGGAGCTTTGGCAAGTGGTATTCAGGACGCTGAGGGATTGATAAGGTCATCACTGGCTCCTAGGACTTGTGAGGCTTATCAGACGGTGTGGTTATCTTGGGAGGGTGTATTGGCAGAAGGGCCGTATGGGACAAGTGTGCAGGATCAAGTGGGTGCGTTGCTATCCTGGTTAAGTGTGGGGGCATCTGAAGGGTGGTAAGTGGCAAAGGTGTCACGTACTATGGCAGCCCTAGCCTTTGGTTTCAAATTACGAGGGCAGCAAGATTTGTCCAAGGTCGTTTTGGTTAAACAGGCGGTTAAAGGTTTTCGTAGGAGACGTAGTCAAGGGGATACTAGGTGGCCGGTTTCTTTTGCCTTGTTAGAACAATTGGGAAGGGTCTTGCCTTCGGTATGTACGTCAGATTTTGAATGCTGTCTGCTCAGGTTGGCTTTTTCGTTTGCCTTTTTTGGGGCGCTTAGGCTGGGGGAACTGGTGTCTCCCAGTAAAAGTGAGATGGGGGGTATTTTAGCGAAAGATGTGCTGTTGTCTTCCGATTGTGTGGAATTTTGGTTACGTAGGTCTAAAACCGATCAGGAAGGTTGGTGTCAGAGGGTTGTATTGGGTAAGGTTGCCGGTTCGACAATGTGTCCGGTGAGTTGTTTGGCTAACTTTTATTGGCTGCGGCCTAATCGGGATGGGGCTTTGTTGTGTCATGCCGACGGTACGTTTTTGTCTAGATATCAATTTACGGTGGTCTTCAAGAAGGCGGTTCAATTGATAGGGTTGGATAATTCGTGTTTTGTGCCTCACTCTTTTCGGATTGGGGCGGCGACTGAGGCCGCATTGGGCGGTTTGGGGGGAGATGTAATTCGGCGAATTGGTCGGTGGCAGTCCAATAGGTATCGCAGTTATGTTAGGCCGCAATGTGTGACCGCAGAACGTTAATGCCTCATGACCTGTTGGTACTTGCATGTTTTGTTTAGGTTTTTCTGAGTTGCTGTGTTTTGTTGTTTCAGGGTCTCCGCCAGTATTAGTGTGGATCTTTGGTCATTCGTTTATTCATTGGGGAGCTTTGCGTGCCGACGTGCGGAAGGAGGGTAGACAACTTGGTTTTGAACGAACATTGGCTGTGGTACGGTGGCTCGGTCTTAGGGGAATGCTATGGAGCAGGTTTTTGCGGGAGGTGCACAACAGCGTGAGTTTGGATAGGGCTCCAGATATTTTTGTTCTGCACGCCGGGGGGAACGATTTGGGGGTGCGGCCTTTCCGGGAATTGGTTAGGGATATCAAGCAGGATTTGTTACGTTTGTGGGTTTTGTATTCTGGCCTAATAGTTGTTTGGTCGGAAATTGTGCCACATACACGTTGGCGGAACATGCGGTCTTGTGTCAAAATCAACAAGGCCAGGGTGAAGGTGAACAGGGCGGTGTCATCTTTTGTGTCCTGGAATGGGGGTGTAGCCGTTTGGCATTTTGAATTGGAAAAAGGTGAAGGTGGTTATTGGTTGGCGGACGGCGTGCATTTGAATGCGGTGGGCAGTGACCTTTGGGCTTTGGGCCTACAAGAGGGTGTTGAAAGGGCCATAGCTTTTCGGTTTGGTGGAGTCTCGGGCCTTTGAGGTGTTCATCGGCCCTCGTTGTGGCGGCTGGGGGGAGTCCTTGGAGTTATTGGAAATTGGTTTGGAGGATTCATTGGCATATGGGTCCCCTGTTTTTTCAGCGTTCAACAGGTTTCGGATCTGGTGAATTGTGCAGGGCAATTTCGGCTGGGGTGGCCGAATCCCCGAGAAGTTTATCATGAACAGTTAAACCTTTGAGTTTATTGGTGCTCCCGAGCCAGGGTGGTAACGGCTGGGAGTAATTCGGTGTTTACTGTTATGTTCACAGTTATGTTTTGGGGTATTCGCCAGATTCTTTGTAGCTTCAAGGACTCCTCCTAGTATAAGAGTTAATATATAAATTGTGAGTACCGTAATTATTTATTTCATGTGTTAAAATAAAAGGCTGCTGTGGCCAAGTTATTCCAAAAGAAATTATTACCATGTGTTCTTTGTGTGATTGGGAGTATGGGTATTGTGCAATGGTTGGGTAAAGGGGGAAGTTATAGGGGTGGGTTTCGGGTAAAAAGGGCTCACCCGGTATACCCAAGGACTCGACAATGCCAGTGTCATGACTGATTACCACAATACCATGACCACATAATAACACAAAATAGTGACTGAATACCGCCATACTAAGTTACACCCACTTTACTCTCGTGATGACCTCACGTGAGTCTGCTCGTGGGATGCCCTCAGCTGTTCAGAATTTTATGAAATTCCCAACTTATGTGATGCCTACGATCCTGCAGCCTTCCCCTTTAATGGTACAAACATCTCTTCTCGCTGTTGTCTGCTGTACACCATCCTGCAACCTTCCCTTTAATGTACCTGCTGAATGTTTGTTAAATTCATTTGTTGCATTGTATTACTTACAGCTGTACATCCATGCTGGGGTCACAGGAGATATTATCGTGTTCAAGGTGTTAGAGCATATGTCTGCAGCCAGGCTCAGTGCCTTTGATCATGTAACCTCCCCTGAGGTGTTGGCCAATTGCTAATTTATCCCAAATAAGGACCCACAATCCCTCTCACCTGATCCTTTACTCTGCCCTCTAAATTTATGAGCTTTTTAAGGGGTGCACGCGTGTGGGGTCAGGCACGCGCATTTCTGCAGCAAAGCATTTCGAAGCTAAGCATTAAGGCGCCGCAGTTATTTCAACGGCAGTTAGTCACGGCAGGAGTCAGGACCCCACACTATGTCGCCGTCTCTTTTGGGTATGTCTGCTGAGTAAGGACTTCTTATTACTTGGATCTAACTTTTCTATTAACCCATCTTAAGGTACCTTCACACTGAACGATATCGCTAGCGATCCGTGACGTTGCAGCGTCCTGGCTAGCGATATCGTTGAGTTTGACAGGCAGCAGCGATCAGGATCCTGCTGTGCCATCGTTGGTCGGAGCAGAAAGTCCAGAACTTTATTTCGTCGCTGGACTCCCGCAGACATCGCTTAATCGGCGTGTGTGACGCCGATTCAGCAATGTCTTCACTGGTAACCAGGGTGAACATCGGGTTACTAAGCGCAGGACCGCGCTTAGTAACCCGATGTTTACCCTGGTTACCAGGGGACTTCGCATAGTTGGTCGCTAGAGAGCTGTTTGTGTGACAGCTCTCCAGCGACCACACAGCGACGCTGCAGCGATCGGGATCGTTGTCCAGATCGCTGCAGCGTCGCTAGATGTGACGGTACCTTTACTCCTTCACCATGTTTACCTATGCCCTTACAGTGTTTGCTCCACTAATCCTCTCTCTCCTTCGCTATCACAAACCCCAGCAGTCTCTAACCTAATAATCATCTCCCCTTCCCTCTTACCTCCCTCCCCACCTGTCCTCCTCTGCTGACCTGCTCCTCAACCTCAAATCTGTCCTAAGAAAACATAAAACAAGTCGGCCACTCTCTTTCTCCCACCTGCTCTCCCTTTCTCTGCTTCCCCTCACTGCTGGAGACATATGTACCAACCCAGGACCCCCACAGCTCATACCTCCCACTTCTACCCCCTCCTATCGCTCCCTATCTAATATGAACTACCGCAATCTTTCAAACATAAAACCCGTACCCCTGACGCCCATCTCCCTGCTCCCTCTCTCTGGAGCACTCTGGAATGCCCGCTCAATCTGCAATAAGCTTCACGTGATTCACAACCTTTTTCTCTCTCGCAATCTTGCCTTCCTTGGCCTCACAGAAACATGGCTAACACCCTCTGACACCGACTCCCCTGCTGCGCTGTGTTACGGAGGCCTCCACTTCACCCACACCCTTCGACCCGGCAACAAACATGGTGGAGGAGTGGGTCTTCTCCTTTCTCCTAACTGCACCTTTAACCCAATCCCACCTCTACCCTCCCTTATCCTCCCCTCTGTTGAAGTCCATTCTGTCCGCATCTACTCTCCCTCCAACCTCCAAGTGGCCATCATATACTGACCTCCGGGCCTGGTCCAGGCCTTTATTGACCAATTCTCTACCTGGCTTCTTCACTTTCTTTCCACTGACATTCCCACCATCATCATGGATGACTTCAACATCTCCATTGATACTCTTCAGTCAACAGCCTCCAAACTTCTGTCCCTTACCTCATCCTTTGGACTTACTCAGTGGTCTTCCGCAGCCACCCACATAGATGGACATACATTAGACCTGGTATTCACCAGACCACCATCTGCTCACCTTCTCATCCCTGTCCTCGCCACCGATCATCCATGTCCAGCAAAATGCGCACCCCCGCAGAAACCTTGCACACCTAGACACCCACACACTCTCTGACTCTGTCCTACCATTGGCAGCCATGTCCTCACTCCACGACAAAGACAGTGCCACTGCTTTCTACAATGCCACTCTCGCATCAGCTATTGACACAGTTGCCCCTCTCATCCATGGCAGAGTGCAACGTCGCAATAGACAACCTTGGCATAATAACACCACTAAAAAGCTCCAGCGAGTGTCCGGGGTTGCGGTGCGGCGTCGGAAGAAAACATACCTGCAAGATGACTTCACTGCATTCAAACAGGCAACACTCGCTTTTAAATCTGCTCTCACCTCTGCTAAACAGGTCTACTTCACAACCCTCGTCTCTTCCCTATCCTACAACCCTAAACAGTTAAGGTACCGTCACACTAAGCGACGCTGCAGCGATACCGACAACGATGCTGATCGCTGCAGCGTCGCTGTTTGGTCGCTGGAGAGCTGTCACACAGACAGCTCTCCAGCGACCAACGATCCCGAAGTCCCCGGGTAACCAAGGTAAACATCGGGTTACTAAGCGCAGGGCCGCACTTAGTAACCCGATGTTTACCCTGGTTACCATTGTAAATGTAAAAAAACAAACACTACATACTTACATTCACGGTGTCTGGTCATGTCCCTTGCCTTCAGCTTCCCGCACTGACTGAGCGCCGGCCGTAAAGTACAGCGGTGACGTCACCGCTGTGCTGTGCTTTATGGCTGGCCGGCGCTCACCAGTCAGTGCGGGAAGCTGACGGCGAGGGACATGACCAGACACCGGGAATGTAAGTATGTAGTGTTTGTTTTTTTACATTTACAACGGTAACCAGGGTAAACATCGGGTTACTAAGCGCGGCCCTGCGCTTAGTAACCCGATATTTACCCTGGTTACTAGTGAAGACATCGCTGAATCGGCGTCACACACGCCGATTCAGCGATGTCAGCGGGAGATCCAGTGACAAAATAAAGTGCTGGACTTTCCCCAGCGACCAACGATCTCCCAGCAGGGGGCTGATCGTTGGTCGCTGTCACACATAACGATTTAGTTAACGATATCGTTGCTACGTCACAAAAAGCAATGATATCGTTAACGATATCGTTATGTGTGACGGTACCTTTATTCAAAACCTTTAACTCCATATATCTCTGAACTAATCTCCCGATATCTTCCCTCACGTGATCTCCGGTCCTCCCAAGACCTCCTTCTCTCCTCCACACTTATTCGCTCCTTATCCAACCGCCTCCAAGACTTCTCCCGAATATCCCCCATCCCCTGGAATTCTTTGCCTCAACACGTCCGACTATCAACCACATTCGGATGCTTCTGACAGAACCTGAAAACCTATCTCTTCAGGAAAGCCTACAGCCTGCACAGACCCCGCTGCTGCCTCATCACTACCGAAGCTACCGCCTCACCAACACTGGAGCTCCTGCAACCCTCAACCTGCTGTCTCCTTCCCCATAATCCTGTAGAATGTAAGCCCGCAAGGGCAGGGTCCTTGCCCCTCTGTATCAGACTGTCATTGTTAGTTTGTTTACTGTAAGTGATATCTGTAAATTATATGTAACCCATTCTCATGTAAAGCACCATGGAATCAATGGTGCTGTATAAATAAATAATAATAATAACAACAATAATATCTTTACCCCTGAAGATCGCAAAAGGTTGAGATCGCTGCCATATCTTTTATCAGGATTTTACCACTACCCAGAGACCAAACATCACATGGCTGTTGTTAGCGATCTGTCTACTATTGATTTGTGGCTTATAGGCAGGAGTTACAGTTATGAAAATAAGCATCTTCTGAATATCACCATAACAGAACCAAGTAATAGTGCTAAACAGTGACTGAGTACCATCATACCATAGCCATGGTACATAACATTACCAGTGATCACTTGCTGCTGGTGCCAAAAAAGCAACCGAGCAGAACATGGTCACGGCTCTATACTGTCATAAACTAGCTGAAATCAAAGAAACTACGGTAACCAAGATATTTTTCTGAATAGTCACCATCATTTGTTTTTCAGTAGTTTTCTCACATCCTTAAATTATAGCGTTTATTGTTTTCCGCTTTATTAAAAGCATCCGCCCGAACAGGGACTTGAACCCTGGACCCTCAGATTAAAAGTCTGATGCTCTACCGACTGAGCTATCTGGGCTCTGTATCGAGTCGTGACTGAATACCGCCAAACCGTCACCATATACTAACAACAAATGTGATAAAATATCGCCAAACCACCACTACATAATAACACCAAATAGTGACTGAATACCGCCATACAATCACCACATAATAACACTGTAAACTGACTGAATATCGCCATGCAACACAAACATAATAACCTAAAATAGCGACAGAATACTGCCATACCATCACCACATAATAACAGCATATAATGACTGAACACCGCCATACAATTACCACATAAAATCACCAAATAGTGACTGAACACCATCCCAACATAAAAACACCAAATAATGACTGATTACCACAATACCATGACCACATAATAACACAAAATAGTGACTGAATACCGCCATACTAATTTACACCCACTTTACTCTCGTGATGACCTCACGTGAGTCTGCTTGTGGGATGCCCTCAGCCGTTCAGAATTTTATGAAATTCCCAACTTATGTGATATCTTTACCCCTGAAGATCGCAAAAGGTTCAGATCGCCGCCATATCTTTTATCAGGATTTTACCACTACCCAGAGACCAAACATCACATGGCTGTTGTTAGCGATCTGTCTACTATTGATTTGTGGCTTATAGGCAGGAGTTACAGTTATGAAAATAAGCATCTTCTGAATATCACCATAACAGAACCAAGTAATAGTGCTAAACAGTGACTGAGTACCATCATACCATAGCCATGGTACATAACATTACCAGTGATCACTTGCTGCTGGTGCCAAAAAAGCAACCGAGCAGAACATGGTCACGGCTCTATACTGTCATAAACTAGCTGAAATCAAAGAAACTACGGTAACCAAGAAATTTTTCTGAATAGTCACCATCATTTGTTTTTCAGTAGTTTTCTCACATCCTTAAATTATAGCGTTTATTGTTTTCCGCTTTATTAAAAGCATCCGCCCGAACAGGGACTTGAACCCTGGACCCTCAGATTAAAAGTCTGATGCTCTACCGACTGAGCTATCCGGGCTCTGTATCGAGTCGTGACTGAATACCGCCAAACCGTCACCATATACTAACAACAAATGTGATAAAATATCGCCAAACCACCACCACATAATAACACCAAATAGTGACTGAATACCGCCATACAATCACCACATAATAACACTGTAAACTGACTGAATATCGCCATGCAACACAAACATAATAACCTAAAATAGCGACAGAATACTGCCATACCATCACCACATAATAACAGCATATAATGACTGAACACCGCCATACAATTACCACATAAAATCACCAAATAGTGACTGAACACCATCCCAACATAAAAACACCAAATAATGACTGATTAACACAATACCATGACCACATAATAACACAAAATAGTGACTGAATACCGCCATACTAAGTTACACCCACTTTACTCTCGTGATGACCTCACGTGAGTCTGCTTGTGGGATGCCCTCAGCCGTTCAGAATTTTATGAAATTCCCAACTTATGTGATATCTTTACCCCTGAAGATCGCAAAAGGTTCAGATCGCCGCCCTATCTTTTATCAGGATTTTACCACTACCCAGAGACCAAACATCACATGGCTGTTGTTAGCGATCTGTCTACTATTGATTTGTGGCTTATAGGCAGGAGTTACAGTTATGAAAATAAGCATCTTCTGAATATCACCATAACAGAACCAAGTAATAGTGCTAAACAGTGACTGAGTACCATCATACCATAGCCATGGTACATAACATTACCAGTGATCACTTGCTGCTGGTGCCAAAAAAGCAACCGAGCAGAACATGGTCACGGCTCTATACTGTCATAAACTAGCTGAAATCAAAGAAACTACGGTAACCAAGATATTTTTCTGAATAGTCACCATCATTTGTTTTTCAGTAGTTTTCTCACATCCTTAAATTATAGCGTTTATTGTTTTCCGCTTTATTAAAAGCATCCGCCCGAACAGGGACTTGAACCCTGGACCCTCAGATTAAAAGTCTGATGCTCTACCGACTGAGCTATCCGGGATCTGTATCGAGTCGTGACTGAATACCGCCAAACCGTCACCATATACTAACAACAAATGTGATAAAATATCGCCAAACCACCACCACATAATAACACCAAATAGTGACTGAATACCGCCATACAATCACCACATAATAACACTGTAAACTGACTGAATATCGCCATGCAACACAAACATAATAACCTAAAATAGCGACAGAATACTGCCATACCATCACCACATAATAACAGCATATAATGACTGAACACCGCCATACAATTACCACATAAAATCACCAAATAGTGACTGAACACCATCCCAACATAAAAACACCAAATAATGACTGATTACCACAATACCATGACCACATAATAACACAAAATAGTGACTGAATACCGCCATACTAAGTTACACCCACTTTACTCTCGTGATGACCTCACGTGAGTCTGCTTGTGGGATGCCCTCAGCCATTCAGAATTTTATGAAATTCCCAACTTATGTGATATCTTTACCCCTGAAGATCGCAAAAGGTTCAGATCGCCGCCATATCTTTTATCAGGATTTTACCACTACCCAGAGACCAAACATCACATGGCTGTTGTTAGCGATCTGTCTACTATTGATTTGTGGCTTATAGGCAGGAGTTACAGTTATGAAAATAAGCATCTTCTGAATATCACCATAACAGAACCAAGTAATAGTGCTAAACAGTGACTGAGTACCATCATACCATAGCCATGGTACATAACATTACCAGTGATCACTTGCTGCTGGTGCCAAAAAAGCAACCGAGCAGAACATGGTCACGGCTCTATACTGTCATAAACTAGCTGAAATCAAAGAAACTACGGTAACCAAGATATTTTTCTGAATAGTCACCATCATTTGTTTTTCAGTAGTTTTCTCACATCCTTAAATTATAGCGTTTATTGTTTTCCGCTTTATTAAAAGCATCCGCCCGAACAGGGACTTGAACCCTGGACCCTCAGATTAAAAGTCTGATGCTCTACCGATTGAGCTATCCGGGATCTGTATCGAGTCGTGACTGAATACCGCCAAACCGTCACCATATACTAACAACAAATGTGATAAAATATCGCCAAACCACCACCACATAATAACACCAAATAGTGACTGAATACCGCCATACAATCACCACATAATAACACTGTAAACTGACTGAATATCGCCATGCAACACAAACATAATAACCTAAAATAGCGACAGAATACTGCCATACCATCACCACATAATAACAGCATATAATGACTGAACACCGCCATACAATTACCACATAAAATCACCAAATAGTGACTGAACACCATCCCAACATAAAAACACCAAATAATGACTGATTACCACAATACCATGACCACATAATAACACAAAATAGTGACTGAATACCGCCATACTAAGTTACACCCACTTTACTCTCGTGATGACCTCACGTGAGTCTGCTTGTGGGATGCCCTCAGCCGTTCAGAATTTTATGAAATTCCCAACTTATGTGATATCTTTACCCCTGAAGATCGCAAAAGGTTGAGATCGCCGCCATATCTTTTATCAGGATTTTACCACTACCCAGAGACCAAACATCACATGGCTGTTGTTAGCGATCTGTCTACTATTGATTTGTGGCTTATAGGCAGGAGTTACAGTTATGAAAATAAGCATCTTCTGAATATCACCATAACAGAACCAAGTAATAGTGCTAAACTAGCTGAAATCAAAGAAACTACGGTAACCAAGATATTTTTCTGAATAGTCACCATCATTTGTTTTTCAGTAGTTTTCTCACATCCTTAAATTATAGCGTTTATTGTTTTCCGCTTTATTGAAAGCATCCGCCCGAACAGGGACTTGAACCCTGGACCCTCAGATTAAAAGTCTGATGCTCTACCGACTGAGCTATCCGGGCTCTGTATCGAGTCGTGACTGAATACCGCCAAACCGTCACCATATACTAACAACAAATGTGATAAAATATCGCCAAACCACCACCACATAATAACACCAAATAGTGACTGAATACCGCCATACAATCACCACATAATAACACTGTAAACTGACTGAATATCGCCATGCAACACAAACATAATAACCTAAAATAGCTACAGAATACTGCCATACCATCACCACATAATAACAGCATATAATGACTGAACACCGCCATACAATTACCACATAAAATCACCAAATAGTGACTGAACACCATCCCAACATAAAAACACCAAATAATGACTGATTACCACAATACCATGACCACATAATAACACAAAATAGTGACTGAATACCGCCATACTAAGTTACACCCACTTTACTCTCGTGATGACCTCACGTGAGTCTGCTTGTGGGATGCCCTCAGCCGTTCAGAATTTTATGAAATTCCCAACTTATGTGATATCTTTACCCCTGAAGATCGCAAAAGGTTCAGATCGCCGCCATATCTTTTATCAGGATTTTACCACTACCCAGAGACCAAACATCACATGGCTGTTGTTAGCGATCTGTCTACTATTGATTTGTGGCTTATAGGCAGGAGTTACAGTTATGAAAATAAGCATCTTCTGAATATCACCATAACAGAACCAAGTAATAGTGCTAAACAGTGACTGAGTACCATCATACCATAGCCATGGTACATAACATTACCAGTGATCACTTGCTGCTGGTGCCAAAAAAGCAACCGAGCAGAACATGGTCACGGCTCTATACTGTCATAAACTAGCTGAAATCAAAGAAACTACGGTAACCAAGATATTTTTCTGAATAGTCACCATCATTTGTTTTTCAGTAGTTTTCTCACATCCTTAAATTATAGCGTTTATTGTTTTCCGCTTTATTAAAAGCATCCGCCCGAACAGGGACTTGAACCCTGGACCCTCAGATTAAAAGTCTGATGCTCTACCGATTGAGCTATCCGGGCTCTGTATCGAGTCGTGACTGAATACCGCCAAACCGTCACCATATACTAACAACAAATGTGATAAAATATCGCCAAACCACCACCACATAATAACACCAAATAGTGACTGAATACCGCCATACAATCACCACATAATAACACTGTAAACTGACTGAATATCGCCATGCAACACAAACATAATAACCTAAAATAGCGACAGAATACTGCCATACCATCACCACATAATAACAGCATATAATGACTGAACACCGCCATACAATTACCACATAAAATCACCAAATAGTGACTGAACACCATCCCAACATAAAAACACCAAATAATGACTGATTACCACAATACCATGACCACATAATAACACAAAATAGTGACTGAATACCGCCATACTAAGTTACACCCACTTTACTCTCGTGATGACCTCACGTGAGTCTGCTTGTGGGATGCCCTCAGCCGTTCAGAATTTTATGAAATTCCCAACTTATGTGATATCTTTACCCCTGAAGATCGCAAAAGGTTCAGATCGCCGCCATATCTTTTATCAGGATTTTACCACTACCCAGAGACCAAACATCACATGGCTGTTGTTAGCGATCTGTCTACTATTGATTTGTGGCTTATAGGCAGGAGTTACAGTTATGAAAATAAGCATCTTCTGAATATCACAATAACAGAACCAAGTAATAGTGCTAAACAGTGACTGAGTACCATCATACCATAGCCATGGTACATAACATTACCAGTGATCACTTGCTGCTGGTGCCAAAAAAGCAACCGAGCAGAACATGGTCACGGCTCTATACTGTCATAAACTAGCTGAAATCAAAGAAACTACGGTAACCAAGATATTTTTCTGAATAGTCACCATCATTTGTTTTTCAGTAGTTTTCTCACATCCTTAAATTATAGCGTTTATTGTTTTCCGCTTTATTAAAAGCATCCGCCCGAACAGGGACTTGAACCCTGGACCCTCAGATTAAAAGTCTGATGCTCTACCGATTGAGCTATCCGGGCTCTGTATCGAGTCGTGACTGAATACCGCCAAACCGTCACCATATACTAACAACAAATGTGATAAAATATCGCCAAACCACCACCACATAATAACACCAAATAGTGACTGAATACCGCCATACAATCACCACATAATAACACTGTAAACTGACTGAATATCGCCATGCAACACAAACATAATAACCTAAAATAGCGACAGAATACTGCCATACCATCACCACATAATAACAGCATATAATGACTGAACACAGCCATACAATTACCACATAAAATCACCAAATAGTGACTGAACACCATCCCAACATAAAAACACCAAATAATGACTGATTACCACAATACCATGACCACATAATAACACAAAATAGTGACTGAATACCGCCATACTAAGTTACACCCACTTTACTCTCGTGATGACCTCACGTGAGTCTGCTTGTGGGATGCCCTCAGCCGTTCAGAATTTTATGAAATTCCCAACTTATGTGATATCTTTACCCCTGAAGATCGCAAAAGGTTGAGATCGCCGCCATATCTTTTATCAGGATTTTACCACTACCCAGAGACCAAACATCACATGGCTGTTGTTAGCGATCTGTCTACTATTGATTTGTGGCTTATAGGCAGGAGTTACAGTTATGAAAATAAGCATCTTCTGAATATCACCATAACAGAACCAAGTAATAGTGCTAAACAGTGACTGAGTACCATCATACCATAGCCATGGTACATAACATTACCAGTGATCACTTGCTGCTGGTGCCAAAAAAGCAACCGAGCAGAACATGGTCACGGCTCTATACTGTCCTAAACTAGCTGAAATCAAAGAAACTACGGTAACCAAGATATTTTTCTGAATAGTCACCATCATTTGTTTTTCAGTAGTTTTCTCACATCCTTAAATTATAGCGTTTATTGTTTTCCGCTTTATTAAAAGCATCCGCCCGAACAGGGACTTGAACCCTGGACCCTCAGATTAAAAGTCTGACGCTCTACCGACTGAGCTATCCGGGCTCTGTATCGAGTCGTGACTGAATACCGCCAAACCGTCACCATATACTAACAACAAATGTGATAAAATATCGCCAAACCACCACCACATAATAACACCAAATAGTGACTGAATACCGCCATACAATCACCACATAATAACACTGTAAACTGACTGAATATCGCCATGCAACACAAACATAATAACCTAAAATAGCTACAGAATACTGCTATACCATCACCACATAATAACAGCATATAATGACTGAACACCGCCATACAATTACCACATAAAATCACCAAATAGTGACTGAACACCATCCCAACATAAAAACACCAAATAATGACTGATTACCACAATACCATGACCACATAATAACACAAAATAGTGACTGAATACCGCCATACTAAGTTACACCCACTTTACTCTCGTGATGACCTCACGTGAGTCTGCTTGTGGGATGCCCTCAGCCGTTCAGAATTTTATGAAATTCCCAACTTATGTGATATCTTTACCCCTGAAGATCGCAAAAGGTTCAGATCGCCGCCATATCTTTTATCAGGATTTTACCACTACCCAGAGACCAAACATCACATGGCTGTTGTTAGCGATCTGTCTACTATTGATTTGTGGCTTATAGGCAGGAGTTACAGTTATGAAAATAAGCATCTTCTGAATATCACCATAACAGAACCAAGTAATAGTGCTAAACAGTGACTGAGTACCATCATACCATAGCCATGGTACATAACATTACCAGTGATCACTTGCTGCTGGTGCCAAAAAAGCAACCGAGCAGAACATGGTCACGGCTCTATACTGTCATAAACTAGCTGAAATCAAAGAAACTACGGTAACCAAGATATTTTTCTGAATAGTCACCATCATTTGTTTTTCAGTAGTTTTCTCACATCCTTAAATTATAGCGTTTATTGTTTTCCGCTTTATTAAAAGCATCCGCCCGAACAGGGACTTGAACCCTGGACCCTCAGATTAAAAGTCTGATGCTCTACCGACTGAGCTATCCGGGCTCTGTATCGAGTCGTGACTGAATACCGCCAAACCGTCACCATATACTAACAACAAATGTGATAAAATATCGCCAAACCACCACCACATAATAACACCAAATAGTGACTGAATACCGCCATACAATCACCACATAATAACACTGTAAACTGACTGAATATCGCCATGCAACACAAACATAATAACCTAAAATAGCGACAGAATACTGCCATACCATCACCACATAATAACAGCATATAATGACTGAACACCGCCATACAATTACCACATAAAATCACCAAATAGTGACTGAACACCATCCCAACATAAAAACACCAAATAATGACTGATTACCACAATACCATGACCACATAATAACACAAAATAGTGACTGAATACCGCCATACTAAGTTACACCCACTTTACTCTCGTGATGACCTCACGTGAGTCTGCTTGTGGGATGCCCTCAGCCGTTCAGAATTTTATGAAATTCCCAACTTATGTGATATCTTTACCCCTGAAGATCGCAAAAGGTTCAGATCGCCGCCATATCTTTTATCAGGATTTTACCACTACCCAGAGACCAAACATCACATGGCTGTTGTTAGCGATCTGTCTACTATTGATTTGTGGCTTATAGGCAGGAGTTACAGTTATGAAAATAAGCATCTTCTGAATATCACCATAACAGAACCAAGTAATAGTGCTAAACAGTGACTGAGTACCATCATACCATAGCCATGGTACATAACATTACCAGTGATCACTTGCTGCTGGTGCCAAAAAAGCAACCGAGCAGAACATGGTCACGGCTCTATACTGTCCTAAACTAGCTGAAATCAAAGAAACTACGGTAACCAAGATATTTTTCTGAATAGTCACCATCATTTGTTTTTCAGTAGTTTTCTCACATCCTTAAATTATAGCGTTTATTGTTTTCCGCTTTATTAAAAGCATCCGCCCGAACAGGGACTTGAACCCTGGACCCTCAGATTAAAAGTCTGATGCTCTACCGACTGAGCTATCCGGGCTCTGTATCGAGTCGTGACTGAATACCGCCAAACCGTCACCATATACTAACAACAAATGTGATAAAATATCGCCAAACCACCACTACATAATAACACCAAATAGTGACTGAATACCGCCATACAATCACCACATAATAACACTGTAAACTGACTGAATATCGCCATGCAACACAAACATAATAACCTAAAATAGCGACAGAATACTGCCATACCATCACCACATAATAATAGCATATAATGACTGAACACCGCCATACAATTACCACATAAAATCACCAAATAGTGACTGAACACCATCCCAACATAAAAACACCAAATAATGACTGATTACCACAATACCATGACCACATAATAACACAAAATAGTGACTGAATACCGCCATACTAAGTTACACCCACTTTACTCTCGTGATGACCTCACGTGAGTCTGCTTGTGGGATGCCCTCAGCCGTTCAGAATTTTATGAAATTCCCAACTTATGTGATATCTTTACCCCTGAAGATCGCAAAAGGTTCAGATCGCCGCCATATCTTTTATCAGGATTTTACCACTACCCAGAGACCAAACATCACATGGCTGTTGTTAGCGATCTGTCTACTATTGATTTGTGGCTTATAGGCAGGAGTTACAGTTATGAAAATAAGCATCTTCTGAATATCACCATAACAGAACCAAGTAATAGTGCTAAACAGTGACTGAGTACCATCATACCATAGCCATGGTACATAACATTACCAGTGATCACTTGCTGCTGGTGCCAAAAAAGCAACCGAGCAGAACATGGTCACGGCTCTATACTGTCATAAACTAGCTGAAATCAAAGAAACTACGGTAACCAAGAAATTTTTCTGAATAGTCACCATCATTTGTTTTTCAGTAGTTTTCTCACATCCTTAAATTATAGCGTTTATTGTTTTCCGCTTTATTAAAAGCATCCGCCCGAACAGGGACTTGAACCCTGGACCCTCAGATTAAAAGTCTGATGCTCTACCGACTGAGCTATCCGGGCTCTGTATCGAGTCGTGACTGAATACCGCCAAACCGTCACCATATACTAACAACAAATGTGATAAAATATCGCCAAACCACCACCACATAATAACACCAAATAGTGACTGAATACCGCCATACAATCACCACATAATAACACTGTAAACTGACTGAATATCGCCATGCAACACAAACATAATAACCTAAAATAGCGACAGAATACTGCCATACCATCACCACATAATAACAGCATATAATGACTGAACACCGCCATACAATTACCACATAAAATCACCAAATAGTGACTGAACACCATCCCAACATAAAAACACCAAATAATGACTGATTAACACAATACCATGACCACATAATAACACAAAATAGTGACTGAATACCGCCATACTAAGTTACACCCACTTTACTCTCGTGATGACCTCACGTGAGTCTGCTTGTGGGATGCCCTCAGCCGTTCAGAATTTTATGAAATTCCCAACTTATGTGATATCTTTACCCCTGAAGATCGCAAAAGGTTCAGATCGCCGCCATATCTTTTATCAGGATTTTACCACTACCCAGAGACCAAACATCACATGGCTGTTGTTAGCGATCTGTCTACTATTGATTTGTGGCTTATAGGCAGGAGTTACAGTTATGAAAATAAGCATCTTCTGAATATCACCATAACAGAACCAAGTAATAGTGCTAAACAGTGACTGAGTACCATCATACCATAGCCATGGTACATAACATTACCAGTGATCACTTGCTGCTGGTGCCAAAAAAGCAACCGAGCAGAACATGGTCACGGCTCTATACTGTCATCAACTAGCTGAAATCAAAGAAACTACGGTAACCAAGATATTTTTCTGAATAGTCACCATCATTTGTTTTTCAGTAGTTTTCTCACATCCTTAAATTATAGCGTTTATTGTTTTCCGCTTTATTAAAAGCATCCGCCCGAACAGGGACTTGAACCCTGGACCCTCAGATTAAAAGTCTGATGCTCTACCGACTGAGCTATCCGGGATCTGTATCGAGTCGTGACTGAATACCGCCAAACCGTCACCATATACTAACAACAAATGTGATAAAATATCGCCAAACCACCACCACATAATAACACCAAATAGTGACTGAATACCGCCATACAATCACCACATAATAACACTGTAAACTGACTGAATATCGCCATGCAACACAAACATAATAACCTAAAATAGCGACAGAATACTGCCATACCATCACCACATAATAACAGCATATAATGACTGAACACCGCCATACAATTACCACATAAAATCACCAAATAGTGACTGAACACCATCCCAACATAAAAACACCAAATAATGACTGATTACCACAATACCATGACCACATAATAACACAAAATAGTGACTGAATACCGCCATACTAAGTTACACCCACTTTACTCTCGTGATGACCTCACGTGAGTCTGCTTGTGGGATGCCCTCAGCCGTTCAGAATTTTATGAAATTCCCAACTTATGTGATATCTTTACCCCTGAAGATCGCAAAAGGTTCAGATCGCCGCCATATCTTTTATCAGGATTTTACCACTACCCAGAGACCAAACATCACATGGCTGTTGTTAGCGATCTGTCTACTATTGATTTGTGGCTTATAGGCAGGAGTTACAGTTATGAAAATAAGCATCTTCTGAATATCACCATAACAGAACCAAGTAATAGTGCTAAACAGTGACTGAGTACCATCATACCATAGCCATGGTACATAACATTACCAGTGATCACTTGCTGCTGGTGCCAAAAAAGCAACCGAGCAGAACATGGTCACGGCTCTATACTGTCATAAACTAGCTGAAATCAAAGAAACTACGGTAACCAAGATATTTTTCTGAATAGTCACCATCATTTGTTTTTCAGTAGTTTTCTCACATCCTTAAATTATAGCGTTTATTGTTTTCCGCTTTATTAAAAGCATCCGCCCGAACAGGGACTTGAACCCTGGACCCTCAGATTAAAAGTCTGATGCTCTACCGACTGAGCTATCCGGGCTCTGTATCGAGTCGTGACTGAATACCGCCAAACCGTCACCATATACTAACAACAAATGTGATAAAATATCGCCAAACCACCACCACATAATAACACCAAATAGTGACTGAATACCGCCATACAATCACCACATAATAACACTGTAAACTGACTGAATATCGCCATGCAACACAAACATAATAACCTAAAATAGCGACAGAATACTGCCATACCATCACCACATAATAACAGCATATAATGACTGAACACCGCCATACAATTACCACATAAAATCACCAAATAGTGACTGAACACCATCCCAACATAAAAACACCAAATAATGACTGATTACCACAATACCATGACCACATAATAACACAAAATAGTGACTGAATACCGCCATACTAAGTTACACCCACTTTACTCTCGTGATGACCTCACGTGAGTCTGCTTGTGGGATGCCCTCAGCCGTTCAGAATTTTATGAAATTCCCAACTTATGTGATATCTTTACCCCTGAAGATCGCAAAAGGTTCAGATCGCCGCCATATCTTTTATCAGGATTTTACCACTACCCAGAGACCAAACATCACATGGCTGTTGTTAGCGATCTGTCTACTATTGATTTGTGGCTTATAGGCAGGAGTTACAGTTATGAAAATAAGCATCTTCTGAATATCACCATAACAGAACCAAGTAATAGTGCTAAACAGTGACTGAGTACCATCATACCATAGCCATGGTACATAACATTACCAGTGATCACTTGCTGCTGGTGCCAAAAAAGCAACCGAGCAGAACATGGTCACGGCTCTATACTGTCATAAACTAGCTGAAATCAAAGAAACTACGGTAACCAAGATATTTTTCTGAATAGTCACCATCATTTGTTTTTCAGTAGTTTTCTCACATCCTTAAATTATAGCGTTTATTGTTTTCCGCTTTATTAAAAGCATCCGCCCGAACAGGGACTTGAACCCTGGACCCTCAGATTAAAAGTCTGATGCTCTACCGACTGAGCTATCCGGGCTCTGTATCGAGTCGTGACTGAATACCGCCAAACCGTCACCATATACTAACAACAAATGTGATAAAATATCGCCAAACCACCACCACATAATAACACCAAATAGTGACTGAATACCGCCATACAATCACCACATAATAACACTGTAAACTGACTGAATATCGCCATGCAACACAAACATAATAACCTAAAATAGCGACAGAATACTGCCATACCATCACCACATAATAACAGCATATAATGACTGAACACCGCCATACAATTACCACATAAAATCACCAAATAGTGACTGAACACCATCCCAACATAAAAACACCAAATAATGACTGATTACCACAATACCATGACCACATAATAACACAAAATAGTGACTGAATACCGCCATACTAAGTTACACCCACTTTACTCTCGTGATGACCTCACGTGAGTCTGCTTGTGGGATGCCCTCAGCCGTTCAGAATTTTATGAAATTCCCAACTTATGTGATATCTTTACCCCTGAAGATCGCAAAAGGTTGAGATCGCCGCCATATCTTTTATCAGGATTTTACCACTACCCAGAGACCAAACATCACATGGCTGTTGTTAGCGATCTGTCTACTATTGATTTGTGGCTTATAGGCAGGAGTTACAGTTATGAAAATAAGCATCTTCTGAATATCACCATAACAGAACCAAGTAATAGTGCTAAACAGTGACTGAGTACCATCATACCATAGCCATGGTACATAACATTACCAGTGATCACTTGCTGCTGGTGCCAAAAAAGCAACCGAGCAGAACATGGTCACGGCTCTATACTGTCCTAAACTAGCTGAAATCAAAGAAACTACGGTAACCAAGATATTTTTCTGAATAGTCACCATCATTTGTTTTTCAGTAGTTTTCTCACATCCTTAAATTATAGCGTTTATTGTTTTCCGCTTTATTAAAAGCATCCGCCCGAACAGGGACTTGAACCCTGGACCCTCAGATTAAAAGTCTGATGCTCTACCGACTGAGCTATCCGGGCTCTGTATCGAGTCGTGACTGAATACCGCCAAACCGTCACCATATACTAACAACAAATGTGATAAAATATCGCCAAACCACCACCACATAATAACACCAAATAGTGACTGAATACCGCCATACAATCACCACATAATAACACTGTAAACTGACTGAATATCGCCATGCAACACAAACATAATAACCTAAAATAGCGACAGAATACTGCCATACCATCACCACATAATAACAGCATATAATGACTGAACACCGCCATACAATTACCACATAAAATCACCAAATAGTGACTGAACACCATCCCAACATAAAAACACCAAATAATGACTGATTACCACAATACCATGACCACATAATAACACAAAATAGTGACTGAATACCGCCATACTAAGTTACACCCACTTTACTCTCGTGATGACCTCACGTGAGTCTGCTTGTGGGATGCCCTCAGCCGTTCAGAATTTTATGAAATTCCCAACTTATGTGATATCTTTACCCCTGAAGATCGCAAAAGGTTGAGATCGCCGCCATATCTTTTATCCGGATTTTACCACTACCCAGAGACCAAACATCACATGGCTGTTGTTAGCGATCTGTCTACTATTGATTTGTGGCTTATAGGCAGGAGTTACAGTTATGAAAATAAGCATCTTCTGAATATCACCATAACAGAACCAAGTAATAGTGCTAAACAGTGACTGAGTACCATCATACCATAGCCATGGTACATAACATTACCAGTGATCACTTGCTGCTGGTGCCAAAAAAGCAACCGAGCAGAACATGGTCACGGCTCTATACTGTCATAAACTAGCTGAAATCAAAGAAACTACGGTAACCAAGATATTTTTCTGAATAGTCACCATCATTTGTTTTTCAGTAGTTTTCTCACATCCTTAAATTATAGCGTTTATTGTTTTCCGCTTTATTAAAAGCATCCGCCCGAACAGGGACTTGAACCCTGGACCCTCAGATTAAAAGTCTGATGCTCTACCGACTGAGCTATCCGGGCTCTGTATCGAGTCGTGACTGAATACCGCCAAACCGTCACCATATACTAACAACAAATGTGATAAAATATCGCCAAACCACCACCACATAATAACACCAAATAGTGACTGAATACCGCCATACAATCACCACATAATAACACTGTAAACTGACTGAATATCGCCATGCAACACAAACATAATAACCTAAAATAGCGACAGAATACTGCCATACCATCACCACATAATAACAGCATATAATGACTGAACACCGCCATACAATTACCACATAAAATCACCAAATAGTGACTGAACACCATCCCAACATAAAAACACCAAATAATGACTGATTACCACAATACCATGACCACATAATAACACAAAATAGTGACTGAATACCGCCATACTAAGTTACACCCACTTTACTCTCGTGATGACCTCACGTGAGTCTGCTTGTGGGATGCCCTCAGCCGTTCAGAATTTTATGAAATTCCCAACTTATGTGATATCTTTACCCCTGAAGATCGCAAAAGGTTCAGATCGCCGCCATATCTTTTATCAGGATTTTACCACTACCCAGAGACCAAACATCACATGGCTGTTGTTAGCGATCTGTCTACTATTGATTTGTGGCTTATAGGCAGGAGTTACAGTTATGAAAATAAGCATCTTCTGAATATCACCATAACAGAACCAAGTAATAGTGCTAAACAGTGACTGAGTACCATCATACCATA
The DNA here is from genome assembly GCF_032444005.1 of Ranitomeya imitator. NCBI lineage: Eukaryota > Metazoa > Chordata > Amphibia > Anura > Dendrobatidae > Ranitomeya > Ranitomeya imitator. Next base: position 661,232,701 of record NC_091285.1, on the reverse strand, counting down.
GCCATGGTACATAACATTACCAGTGATCACTTGCTGCTGGTGCCAAAAAAGCAACCGAGCAGAACATGGTCACGGCTCTATACTGTCATAAACTAGCTGAAATCAAAGAAACTACGGTAACCAAGAAATTTTTCTGAATAGTCACCATCATTTGTTTTTCAGTAGTTTTCTCACATCCTTAAATTATAGCGTTTATTGTTTTCCGCTTTATTAAAAGCATCCGCCCGAACAGGGACTTGAACCCTGGACCCTCAGATTAAAAGTCTGATGCTCTACCGACTGAGCTATCCGGGCTCTGTATCGAGTCGTGACTGAATACCGCCAAACCGTCACCATATACTAACAACAAATGTGATAAAATATCGCCAAACCACCACCACATAATAACACCAAATAGTGACTGAATACCGCCATACAATCACCACATAATAACACTGTAAACTGACTGAATATCGCCATGCAACACAAACATAATAACCTAAAATAGCGACAGAATACTGCCATACCATCACCACATAATAACAGCATATAATGACTGAACACCGCCATACAATTACCACATAAAATCACCAAATAGTGACTGAACACCATCCCAACATAAAAACACCAAATAATGACTGATTACCACAATACCATGACCACATAATAACACAAAATAGTGACTGAATACCGCCATACTAAGTTACACCCACTTTACTCTCGTGATGACCTCACGTGAGTCTGCTTGTGGGATGCCCTCAGCCGTTCAGAATTTTATGAAATTCCCAACTTATGTGATATCTTTACCCCTGAAGATCGCAAAAGGTTCAGATCGCCGCCATATCTTTTATCAGGATTTTACCACTACCCAGAGACCAAACATCACATGGCTGTTGTTAGCGATCTGTCTACTATTGATTTGTGGCTTATAGGCAGGAGTTACAGTTATGAAAATAAGCATCTTCTGAATATCACCATAACAGAACCAAGTAATAGTGCTAAACAGTGACTGAGTACCATCATACCATAGCCATGGTACATAACATTACCAGTGATCACTTGCTGCTGGTGCCAAAAAAGCAACCGAGCAGAACATGGTCACGGCTCTATACTGTCATAAACTAGCTGAAATCAAAGAAACTACGGTAACCAAGAAATTTTTCTGAATAGTCACCATCATTTGTTTTTCAGTAGTTTTCTCACATCCTTAAATTATAGCGTTTATTGTTTTCCGCTTTATTAAAAGCATCCGCCCGAACAGGGACTTGAACCCTGGACCCTCAGATTAAAAGTCTGATGCTCTACCGACTGAGCTATCCGGGCTCTGTATCGAGTCGTGACTGAATACCGCCAAACCGTCACCATATACTAACAACAAATGTGATAAAATATCGCCAAACCACCACCACATAATAACACCAAATAGTGACTGAATACCGCCATACAATCACCACATAATAACACTGTAAACTGACTGAATATCGCCATGCAACACAAACATAATAACCTAAAATAGCGACAGAATACTGCCATACCATCACCACATAATAACAGCATATAATGACTGAACACCGCCATACAATTACCACATAAAATCACCAAATAGTGACTGAACACCATCCCAACATAAAAACACCAAATAATGACTGATTACCACAATACCATGACCACATAATAACACAAAATAGTGACTGAATACCGCCATACTAAGTTACACCCACTTTACTCTCGTGATGACCTCACGTGAGTCTGCTTGTGGGATGCCCTCAGCCGTTCAGAATTTTATGAAATTCCCAACTTATGTGATATCTTTACCCCTGAAGATCGCAAAAGGTTCAGATCGCCGCCATATCTTTTATCAGGATTTTACCACTACCCAGAGACCAAACATCACATGGCTGTTGTTAGCGATCTGTCTACTATTGATTTGTGGCTTATAGGCAGGAGTTACAGTTATGAAAATAAGCATCTTCTGAATATCACCATAACAGAACCAAGTAATAGTGCTAAACAGTGACTGAGTACCATCATACCATAGCCATGGTACATAACATTACCAGTGATCACTTGCTGCTGGTGCCAAAAAAGCAACCGAGCAGAACATGGTCACGGCTCTATACTGTCATAAACTAGCTGAAATCAAAGAAACTACGGTAACCAAGAAATTTTTCTGAATAGTCACCATCATTTGTTTTTCAGTAGTTTTCTCACATCCTTAAATTATAGCGTTTATTGTTTTCCGCTTTATTAAAAGCATCCGCCCGAACAGGGACTTGAACCCTGGACCCTCAGATTAAAAGTCTGATGCTCTACCGACTGAGCTATCCGGGCTCTGTATCGAGTCGTGACTGAATACCGCCAAACCGTCACCATATACTAACAACAAATGTGATAAAATATCGCCAAACCACCACCACATAATAACACCAAATAGTGACTGAATACCGCCATACAATCACCACATAATAACACTGTAAACTGACTGAATATCGCCATGCAACACAAACATAATAACCTAAAATAGCGACAGAATACTGCCATACCATCACCACATAATAACAGCATATAATGACTGAACACCGCCATACAATTACCACATAAAATCACCAAATAGTGACTGAACACCATCCCAACATAAAAACACCAAATAATGACTGATTAACACAATACCATGACCACATAATAACACAAAATAGTGACTGAATACCGCCATACTAAGTTACACCCACTTTACTCTCGTGATGACCTCACGTGAGTCTGCTTGTGGGATGCCCTCAGCCGTTCAGAATTTTATGAAATTCCCAACTTATGTGATATCTTTACCCCTGAAGATCGCAAAAGGTTCAGATCGCCGCCATATCTTTTATCAGGATTTTACCACTACCCAGAGACCAAACATCACATGGCTGTTGTTAGCGATCTGTCTACTATTGATTTGTGGCTTATAGGCAGGAGTTACAGTTATGAAAATAAGCATCTTCTGAATATCACCATAACAGAACCAAGTAATAGTGCTAAACAGTGACTGAGTACCATCATACCATAGCCATGGTACATAACATTACCAGTGATCACTTGCTGCTGGTGCCAAAAAAGCAACCGAGCAGAACATGGTCACGGCTCTATACTGTCATAAACTAGCTGAAATCAAAGAAACTACGGTAACCAAGATATTTTTCTGAATAGTCACCATCATTTGTTTTTCAGTAGTTTTCTCACATCCTTAAATTATAGCGTTTATTGTTTTCCGCTTTATTAAAAGCATCCGCCCGAACAGGGACTTGAACCCTGGACCCTCAGATTAAAAGTCTGATGCTCTACCGACTGAGCTATCCGGGATCTGTATCGAGTCGTGACTGAATACCGCCAAACCGTCACCATATACTAACAACAAATGTGATAAAATATCGCCAAACCACCACCACATAATAACACCAAATAGTGACTGAATACCGCCATACAATCACCACATAATAACACTGTAAACTGACTGAATTTCGCCATGCAACACAAACATAATAACCTAAAATAGCGACAGAATACTGCCATACCATCACCACATAATAACAGCATATAATGACTGAACACCGCCATACAATTACCACATAAAATCACCAAATAGTGACTGAACACCATCCCAACATAAAAACACCAAATAATGACTGATTACCACAATACCATGACCACATAATAACACAAAATAGTGACTGAATACCGCCATACTAAGTTACACCCACTTTACTCTCGTGATGACCTCACGTGAGTCTGCTTGTGGGATGCCCTCAGCCGTTCAGAATTTTATGAAATTCCCAACTTATGTGATATCTTTACCCCTGAAGATCGCAAAAGGTTGAGATCGCCGCCATATCTTTTATCAGGATTTTACCACTACCCAGAGACCAAACATCACATGGCTGTTGTTAGCGATCTGTCTACTATTGATTTGTGGCTTATAGGCAGGAGTTACAGTTATGAAAATAAGCATCTTCTGAATATCACCATAACAGAACCAAGTAATAGTGCTAAACAGTGACTGAGTACCATCATACCATAGCCATGGTACATAACATTACCAGTGATCACTTGCTGCTGGTGCCAAAAAAGCAACCGAGCAGAACATGGTCACGGCTCTATACTGTCATAAACTAGCTGAAATCAAAGAAACTACGGTAACCAAGATATTTTTCTGAATAGTCACCATCATTTGTTTTTCAGTAGTTTTCTCACATCCTTAAATTATAGCGTTTATTGTTTTCCGCTTTATTAAAAGCATCCGCCCGAACAGGGACTTGAACCCTGGACCCTCAGATTAAAAGTCTGATGCTCTACCGATTGAGCTATCCGGGCTCTGTATCGAGTCGTGACTGAATACCGCCAAACCGTCACCATATACTAACAACAAATGTGATAAAATATCGCCAAACCACCACCACATAATAACACCAAATAGTGACTGAATACCGCCATACAATCACCACATAATAACACTGTAAACTGACTGAATATCGCCATTCAACACAAACATAATAACCTAAAATAGCGACAGAATACTGCCATACCATCACCACATAATAACAGCATATAATGACTGAACACCGCCATACAATTACCACATAAAATCACCAAATAGTGACTGAACACCATCCCAACATAAAAACACCAAATAATGACTGATTACCACAATACCATGACCACATAATAACACAAAATAGTGACTGAATACCGCCATACTAAGTTACACCCACTTTACTCTCGTGATGACCTCACGTGAGTCTGCTTGTGGGATGCCCTCAGCCGTTCAGAATTTTATGAAATTCCCAACTTATGTGATATCTTTACCCCTGAAGATCGCAAAAGGTTGAGATCGCCGCCATATCTTTTATCAGGATTTTACCACTACCCAGAGACCAAACATCACATGGCTGTTGTTAGCGATCTGTCTACTATTGATTTGTGGCTTATAGGCAGGAGTTACAGTTATGAAAATAAGCATCTTCTGAATATCACCATAACAGAACCAAGTAATAGTGCTAAACAGTGACTGAGTACCATCATACCATAGCCATGGTACATAACATTACCAGTGATCACTTGCTGCTGGTGCCAAAAAAGCAACCGAGCAGAACATGGTCACGGCTCTATACTGTCCTAAACTAGCTGAAATCAAAGAAACTACGGTAACCAAGATATTTTTCTGAATAGTCACCATCATTTGTTTTTCAGTAGTTTTCTCACATCCTTAAATTATAGCGTTTATTGTTTTCCGCTTTATTAAAAGCATCCGCCCGAACAGGGACTTGAACCCTGGACCCTCAGATTAAAAGTATGATGCTCTACCGACTGAGCTATCCGGGCTCTGTATCGAGTCGTGACTGAATACCGCCAAACCGTCACCATATACTAACAACAAATGTGATAAAATATCGCCAAACCACCACCACATAATAACACCAAATAGTGACTGAATACCGCCATACAATCACCACATAATAACACTGTAAACTGACTGAATATCGCCATGCAACACAAACATAATAACCTAAAATAGCTACAGAATACTGCCATACCATCACCACATAATAACAGCATATAATGACTGAACACCGCCATACAATTACCACATAAAATCACCAAATAGTGACTGAACACCATCCCAACATAAAAACACCAAATAATGACTGATTACCACAATACCATGACCACATAATAACACAAAATAGTGACTGAATACCGCCATACTAAGTTACACCCACTTTACTCTCGTGATGACCTCACGTGAGTCTGCTTGTGGGATGCCCTCAGCCGTTCAGAATTTTATGAAATTCCCAACTTATGTGATATCTTTACCCCTGAAGATCGCAAAAGGTTGAGATCGCCGCAATATCTTTTATCAGGATTTTACCACTACCCAGAGACCAAACATCACATGGCTGTTGTTAGCGATCTGTCTACTATTGATTTGTGGCTTATAGGCAGGAGTTACAGTTATGAAAATAAGCATCTTCTGAATATCACCATAACAGAACCAAGTAATAGTGCTAAACAGTGACTGAGTACCATCATACCATAGCCATGGTACATAACATTACCAGTGATCACTTGCTGCTGGTGCCAAAAAAGCAACCGAGCAGAACATGGTCACGGCTCTATACTGTCATAAACTAGCTGAAATCAAAGAAACTACGGTAACCAAGATATTTTTCTGAATAGTCACCATCATTTGTTTTTCAGTAGTTTTCTCACATCCTTAAATTATAGCGTTTATTGTTTTCCGCTTTATTAAAAGCATCCGCCCGAACAGGGACTTGAACCCTGGACCCTCAGATTAAAAGTCTGATGCTCTACCGACTGAGCTATCCGGGCTCTGTATCGAGTCGTGACTGAATACCGCCAAACCGTCACCATATACTAAGAACAAATGTGATAAAATATCGCCAAACCACCACCACATAATAACACCAAATAGTGACTGAATATCGCCATACAATCACCACATAATAACACTGTAAACTGACTGAATATCGCCATGCAACACAAACATAATAACCTAAAATAGCGACAGAATACTGCCATACCATCACCACATAATAACAGCATATAATGACTGAACACCGCCATACAATTACCACATAAAATCACCAAATAGTGACTGAACACCATCCCAACATAAAAACACCAAATAATGACTGATTACCACAATACCATGACCACATAATAACACAAAATAGTGACTGAATACCGCCATACTAAGTTACACCCACTTTACTCTCGTGATGACCTCACGTGAGTCTGCTTGTGGGATGCCCTCAGCCGTTCAGAATTTTATGAAATTCCCAACTTATGTGATATCTTTACCCCTGAAGATCGCAAAAGGTTGAGATCGCCGCCATATCTTTTATCAGGATTTTACCACTACCCAGAGACCAAACATCACATGGCTGTTGTTAGCGATCTGTCTACTATTGATTTGTGGCTTATAGGCAGGAGTTACAGTTATGAAAATAAGCATCTTCTGAATATCACCATAACAGAACCAAGTAATAGTGCTAAACAGTGACTGAGTACCATCATACCATAGCCATGGTACATAACATTACCAGTGATCACTTGCTGCTGGTGCCAAAAAAGCAACCGAGCAGAACATGGTCACGGCTCTATACTGTCATAAACTAGCTGAAATGAAAGAAACTACGGTAACCAAGATATTTTTCTGAATAGTCACCATCATTTGTTTTTCAGTAGTTTTCTCACATCCTTAAATTATAGCGTTTATTGTTTTCCGCTTTATTAAAAGCATCCGCCCGAACAGGGACTTGAACCCTGGACCCTCAGATTAAAAGTCTGATGCTCTACCGATTGAGCTATCCGGGCTCTGTATCGAGTCGTGACTGAATACCGCCAAACCGTCACCATATACTAACAACAAATGTGATAAAATATCGCCAAACCACCACCACATAATAACACCAAATAGTGACTGAATACCGCCATACAATCACCACATAATAACACTGTAAACTGACTGAATATCGCCATGCAACACAAACATAATAACCTAAAATAGCGACAGAATACTGCCATACCATCACCACATAATAACAGCATATAATGACTGAACACCGCCATACAATTACCACATAAAATCACCAAATAGTGACTGAACACCATCCCAACATAAAAACACCAAATAATGACTGATTACCACAATACCATGACCACATAATAACACAAAATAGTGACTGAATACCGCCATACTAAGTTACACCCACTTTACTCTCGTGATGACCTCACGTGAGTCTGCTTGTGGGATGCCCTCAGCCGTTCAGAATTTTATGAAATTCCCAACTTATGTGATATCTTTACCCCTGAAGATCGCAAAAGGTTCAGATCGCCGCCATATCTTTTATCAGGATTTTACCACTACCCAGAGCCCAAACATCACATGGCTGTTGTTAGCGATCTGTCTACTATTGATTTGTGGCTTATAGGCAGGAGTTACAGTTATGAAAATAAGCATCTTCTGAATATCACCATAACAGAACCAAGTAATAGTGCTAAACAGTGACTGAGTACCATCATACCATAGCCATGGTACATAACATTACCAGTGATCACTTGCTGCTGGTGCCAAAAAAGCAACCGAGCAGAACATGGTCACGGCTCTATACTGTCATAAACTAGCTGAAATCAAAGAAACTACGGTAACCAAGATATTTTTCTGAATAGTCACCATCATTTGTTTTTCAGTAGTTTTCTCACATCCTTAAATTATAGCGTTTATTGTTTTCCGCTTTATTAAAAGCATCCGCCCGAACAGGGACTTGAACCCTGGACCCTCAGATTAAAAGTCTGATGCTCTACCGACTGAGCTATCCGGGCTCTGTATCGAGTCGTGACTGAATACCGCCAAACCGTCACCATATACTAACAACAAATGTGATAAAATATCGCCAAACCACCACCACATAATAACACCAAATAGTGACTGAATACCGCCATACAATCACCACATAATAACACTGTAAACTGACTAAATATCGCCATGCAACACAAACATAATAACCTAAAATAGCGACAGAATACTGCCATACCATCACCACATAATAACAGCATATAATGACTGAACACCGCCATACAATTACCACATAAAATCACCAAATAGTGACTGAACACCATCCCAACATAAAAACACCAAATAATGACTGATTACCACAATACCATGACCACATAATAACACAAAATAGTGACTGAATACCGCCATACTAAGTTACACCCACTTTACTCTCGTGATGACCTCACGTGAGTCTGCTTGTGGGATGCCCTCAGCCGTTCAGAATTTTATGAAATTCCCAACTTATGTGATATCTTTACCCCTGAAGATCGCAAAAGGTTCAGATCGCCGCCATATCTTTTATCAGGATTTTACCACTACCCAGAGACCAAACATCACATGGCTGTTGTTAGCGATCTGTCTACTATTGATTTGTGGCTTATAGGCAGGAGTTACAGTTATGAAAATAAGCATCTTCTGAATATCACCATAACAGAACCAAGTAATAGTGCTAAACAGTGACTGAGTACCATCATACCATAGCCATGGTACATAACATTACCAGTGATCACTTGCTGCTGGTGCCAAAAAAGCAACCGAGCAGAACATGGTCACGGCTCTATACTGTCATAAACTAGCTGAAATCAAAGAAACTACGGTAACCAAGAAATTTTTCTGAATAGTCACCATCATTTGTTTTTCAGTAGTTTTCTCACATCCTTAAATTATAGCGTTTATTGTTTTCCGCTTTATTAAAAGCATCCGCCCGAACAGGGACTTGAACCCTGGACCCTCAGATTAAAAGTCTGATGCTCTACCGACTGAGCTATCCGGGCTCTGTATCGAGTCGTGACTGAATACCGCCAAACCGTCACCATATACTAACAACAAATGTGATAAAATATCGCCAAACCACCACCACATAATAACACCAAATAGTGACTGAATACCGCCATACAATCACCACATAATAACACTGTAAACTGACTGAATATCGCCATGCAACACAAACATAATAACCTAAAATAGCGACAGAATACTGCCATACCATCACCACATAATAACAGCATATAATGACTGAACACCGCCATACAATTACCACATAAAATCACCAAATAGTGACTGAACACCATCCCAACATAAAAACACCAAATAATGACTGATTACCACAATACCATGACCACATAATAACACAAAATAGTGACTGAATACCGCCATACTAAGTTACACCCACTTTACTCTCGTGATGACCTCACGTGAGTCTGCTTGTGGGATGCCCTCAGCCGTTCAGAATTTTATGAAATTCCCAACTTATGTGATATCTTTACCCCTGAAGATCGCAAAAGGTTCAGATCGCCGCCATATCTTTTATCAGGATTTTACCACTACCCAGAGACCAAACATCACATGGCTGTTGTTAGCGATCTGTCTACTATTGATTTGTGGCTTATAGGCAGGAGTTACAGTTATGAAAATAAGCATCTTCTGAATATCACCATAACAGAACCAAGTAATAGTGCTAAACAGTGACTGAGTACCATCATACCATAGCCATGGTACATAACATTACCAGTGATCACTTGCTGCTGGTGCCAAAAAAGCAACCGAGCAGAACATGGTCACGGCTCTATACTGTCATAAACTAGCTGAAATCAAAGAAACTACGGTAACCAAGAAATTTTTCTGAATACTCACCATCATTTGTTTTTCAGTAGTTTTCTCACATCCTTAAATTATAGCGTTTATTGTTTTCCGCTTTATTAAAAGCATCCGCCCGAACAGGGACTTGAACCCTGGACCCTCAGATTAAAAGTCTGATGCTCTACCGACTGAGCTATCCGGGCTCTGTATCGAGTCGTGACTGAATACCGCCAAACCGTCACCATATACTAACAACAAATGTGATAAAATATCGCCAAACCACCACCACATAATAACACCAAATAGTGACTGAATACCGCCATACAATCACCACATAATAACACTGTAAACTGACTGAATATCGCCATGCAACACAAACATAATAACCTAAAATAGCGACAGAATACTGCCATACCATCACCACATAATAACAGCATATAATGACTGAACACCGCCATACAATTACCACATAAAATCACCAAATAGTGACTGAACACCATCCCAACATAAAAACACCAAATAATGACTGATTAACACAATACCATGACCACATAATAACACAAAATAGTGACTGAATACCGCCATACTAAGTTACACCCACTTTACTCTCGTGATGACCTCACGTGAGTCTGCTTGTGGGATGCCCTCAGCCGTTCAGAATTTTATGAAATTCCCAACTTATGTGATATCTTTACCCCTGAAGATCGCAAAAGGTTCAGATCGCCGCCATATCTTTTATCAGGATTTTACCACTACCCAGAGACCAAACATCACATGGCTGTTGTTAGCGATCTGTCTACTATTGATTTGTGGCTTATAGGCAGGAGTTACAGTTATGAAAATAAGCATCTTCTGAATATCACCATAACAGAACCAAGTAATAGTGCTAAACAGTGACTGAGTACCATCATACCATAGCCATGGTACATAACATTACCAGTGATCACTTGCTGCTGGTGCCAAAAAAGCAACCGAGCAGAACATGGTCACGGCTCTATACTGTCATAAACTAGCTGAAATCAAAGAAACTACGGTAACCAAGATATTTTTCTGAATAGTCACCATCATTTGTTTTTCAGTAGTTTTCTCACATCCTTAAATTATAGCGTTTATTGTTTTCCGCTTTATTAAAAGCATCCGCCCGAACAGGGACTTGAACCCTGGACCCTCAGATTAAAAGTCTGATGCTCTACCGACTGAGCTATCCGGGATCTGTATCGAGTCGTGACTGAATACCGCCAAACCGTCACCATATACTAACAACAAATGTGATAAAATATCGCCAAACCACCACCACATAATAACACCAAATAGTGACTGAATACCGCCATACAATCACCACATAATAACACTGTAAACTGACTGAATATCGCCATGCAACACAAACATAATAACCTAAAATAGCGACAGAATACTGCCATGCCATCACCACATAATAACAGCATATAATGACTGAACACCGCCATACAATTACCACATAAAATCACCAAATAGTGACTGAACACCATCCCAACATAAAAACACCAAATAATGACTGATTACCACAATACCATGACCACATAATAACACAAAATAGTGACTGAATACCGCCATACTAAGTTACACCCACTTTACTCTCTTGATGACCTCACGTGAGTCTGCTTGTGGGATGCCCTCAGCCGTTCAGAATTTTATGAAATTCCCAACTTATGTGATATCTTTACCCCTGAAGATCGCAAAAGGTTGAGATCGCCGCCATATCTTTTATCAGGATTTTACCACTACCCAGAGACCAAACATCACATGGCTGTTGTTAGCGATCTGTCTACTATTGATTTGTGGCTTATAGGCAGGAGTTACAGTTATGAAAATAAGCATCTTCTGAATATCACCATAACAGAACCAAGTAATAGTGCTAAACAGTGACTGAGTACCATCATACCATAGCCATGGTACATAACATTACCAGTGATCACTTGCTGCTGGTGCCAAAAAAGCAACCGAGCAGAACATGGTCACGGCTCTATACTGTCATACACTAGCTGAAATCAAAGAAACTACGGTAACCAAGATATTTTTCTGAATAGTCACCATCATTTGTTTTTCAGTAGTTTTCTCACATCCTTAAATTATAGCATTTATTGTTTTCCGCTTTATTAAAAGCATCCGCCCGAACAGGGACTTGAACCCTGGACCCTCAGATTAAAAGTCTGATGCTCTACCGATTGAGCTATCCGGGCTCTGTATCGAGTCGTGACTGAATACCGCCAAACCGTCACCATATACTAACAACAAATGTGATAAAATATCGCCAAACCACCACCACATAATAACACCAAATAGTGACTGAATACCGCCATACAATCACCACATAATAACACTGTAAACTGACTGAATATCGCCATTCAACACAAACATAATAACCTAAAATAGCGACAGAATACTGCCATACCATCACCACATAATAACAGCATATAATGACTGAACACCGCCATACAATTACCACATAAAATCACCAAATAGTGACTGAACACCATCCCAACATAAAAACACCAAATAATGACTGATTACCACAATACCATGACCACATAATAACACAAAATAGTGACTGAATACCGCCATACTAAGTTACACCCACTTTACTCTCGTGATGACCTCACGTGAGTCTGCTTGTGGGATGCCCTCAGCCGTTCAGAATTTTATGAAATTCCCAACTTATGTGATATCTTTACCCCTGAAGATCGCAAAAGGTTGAGATCGCCGCCATATCTTTTATCAGGATTTTACCACTACCCAGAGACCAAACATCACATGGCTGTTGTTAGCGATCTGTCTACTATTGATTTGTGGCTTATAGGCAGGAGTTACAGTTATGAAAATAAGCATCTTCTGAATATCACCATAACAGAACCAAGTAATAGTGCTAAACAGTGACTGAGTACCATCATACCATAGCCATGGTACATAACATTACCAGTGATCACTTGCTGCTGGTGCCAAAAAAGCAACCGAGCAGAACATGGTCACGGCTCTATACTGTCCTAAACTAGCTGAAATCAAAGAAACTACGGTAACCAAGATATTTTTCTGAATAGTCACCATCATTTGTTTTTCAGTAGTTTTCTCACATCCTTAAATTATAGCGTTTATTGTTTTCCGCTTTATTAAAAGCATCCGCCCGAACAGGGACTTGAACCCTGGACCCTCAGATTAAAAGTCTGATGCTCTACCGACTGAGCTATCCGGGCTCTGTATCGAGTCGTGACTGAATACCGCCAAACCGTCACCATATACTAACAACCAATGTGATAAAATATCGCCAAACCACCACCACATAATAACACCAAATAGTGACTGAATACCGCCATACAATCACCACATAATAACACTGTAAACTGACTGAATATCGCCATGCAACACAAACATAATAACCTAAAATAGCGACAGAATACTGCCATACCATCACCACATAATAACAGCATATAATGACTGAACACCGCCATACAATTACCACATAAAATCACCAAATAGTGACTGAACACCATCCCAACATAAAAACACCAAATAATGACTGATTACCACAATACCATGACCACATAATAACACAAAATAGTGACTGAATACCGCCATACTAAGTTACACCCACTTTACTCTCGTGATGACCTCACGTGAGTCTGCTTGTGGGATGCCCTCAGCCGTTCAGAATTTTATGAAATTCCCAACTTATGTGATATCTTTACCCCTGAAGATCGCAAAAGGTTGAGATCGCCGCCATATCTTTTATCAGGATTTTACCACTACCCAGAGACCAAACATCACATGGCTGTTGTTAGCGATCTGTCTACTATTGATTTGTGGCTTATAGGCAGGAGTTACAGTTATGAAAATAAGCATCTTCTGAATATCACCATAACAGGACCAAGTAATAGTGCTAAACAGTGACTGAGTACCATCATACCATAGCCATGGTACATAACATTACCAGTGATCACTTTGCTGCTGCTGCCAAAAATGCAACCGAGCAGAACATGGTCACGGCTCTATACTGTCATAAACTAGCTGAAATCAAAGAAACTACGGTAACCAAGATATTTTTCTGAATAGTCACCATCATTTGTTTTTCAGTAGTTTTCTCACATCCTTAAATTATAGCGTTTATTGTTTTCCGCTTTATTAAAAGCATCCGCCCGAACAGGGACTTGAACCCTGGACCCTCAGATTAAAAGTCTGATGCTCTACCGACTGAGCTATCGAGTCGTGACTGAATACCGCCAAACCGTCACCATATACTAACAACAAATGTGATAAAATATCGCCAAACCACCACCACATAATAACACCAAATAGTGACTGAATACCGCCATACAATCACCACATAATAACACTGTAAACTGACTGAATATCGCCATGCAACACAAACATAATAACCTAAAATAGCGACAGAATACTGCCATACCATCACCACATAATAACAGCATATAATGACTGAACACCGCCATACAATTACCACATAAAATCACCAAATAGTGACTGAACACCATCCCAACATAAAAACACCAAATAATGACTGATTACCACAATACCATGACCACATAATAACACAAAATAGTGACTGAATACCGCCATACTAAGTTACACCCACTTTACTCTCGTGATGACCTCACGTGAGTCTGCTTGTGGGATGCCCTCAGCCGTTCAGAATTTTATGAAATTCCCAACTTATGTGATATCTTTACCCCTGAAGATCGCAAAAGGTTGAGATCGCTGCCATATCTTTTATCAGGATTTTACCACTACCCAGAGACCAAACATCACATGGCTGTTGTTAGCGATCTGTCTACTATTGATTTGTGGCTTATAGGCAGGAGTTACAGTTATGAAAATAAGCATCTTCTGAATATCACCATAACAGAACCAAGTAATAGTGCTAAACAGTGACTGAGTACCATCATACCATAGCCATGGTACATAACATTACCAGTGATCACTTGCTGCTGGTGCCAAAAAAGCAACCGAGCAGAACATGGTCACGGCTCTATACTGTCATCAACTAGCTGAAATCAAAGAAACTACGGTAACCAAGATATTTTTCTGAATAGTCACCATCATTTGTTTTTCAGTAGTTTTCTCACATCCTTAAATTATAGCGTTTATTGTTTTCCGCTTTATTAAAAGCATCCGCCCGAACAGGGACTTGAACCCTGGACCCTCAGATTAAAAGTCTGATGCTCTACCGACTGAGCTATCCGGGCTCTGTATCGAGTCGTGACTGAATACCGCCAAACCGTCACCATATACTAACAACAAATGTGATAAAATATCGCCAAACCACCACCACATAATAACACCAAATAGTGACTGAATACCGCCATACAATCACCACATAATAACACTGTAAACTGACTGAATATCGCCATGCAACACAAACATAATAACCTAAAATAGCGACAGAATACTGCCATACCATCACCACATAATAACAGCATATAATGACTGAACACCGCCATACAATTACCACATAAAATCACCAAATAGTGACTGAACACCATCCCAACATAAAAACACCAAATAATGACTGATTACCACAATACCATGACCACATAATAACACAAAATAGTGACTGAATACCGCCATACTAAGTTACACCCACTTTACTCTCGTGATGACCTCACGTGAGTCTGCTTGTGGGATGCCCTCAGCCGTTCAGAATTTTATGAAATTCCCAACTTATGTGATATCTTTACCCCTGAAGATCGCAAAAGGTTGAGATCGCCGCCATATCTTTTATCAGGATTTTACCACTACCCAGAGACCAAACATCACATGGCTGTTGTTAGCGATCTGTCTACTATTGATTTGTGGCTTATAGGCAGGAGTTACAGTTATGAAAATAAGCATCTTCTGAATATCACCATAACAGAACCAAGTAATAGTGCTAAACAGTGACTGAGTACCATCATACCATAGCCATGGTACATAACATTACCAGTGATCACTTTGCTGCTGCTGCCAAAAAAGCAACCGAGCAGAACATGGTCACGGCTCTATACTGTCATAAACTAGCTGAAATCAAAGAAACTACGGTAACCAAGATATTTTTCTGAATAGTCACCATCATTTGTTTTTCAGTAGTTTTCTCACATCCTTAAATTATAGCGTTTATTGTTTTCCGCTTTATTAAAAGCATCCGCCCGAACAGGGACTTGAACCCTGGACCCTCAGATTAAAAGTCTGATGCTCTACCGACTGAGCTATCGAGTCGTGACTGAATACCGCCAAACCGTCACCATATACTAACAACAAATGTGATAAAATATCGCCAAACCACCACCACATAATAACACCAAATAGTGACTGAATACCGCCATACAATCACCACATAATAACACTGTAAACTGACTGAATATCGCCATGCAACACAAACATAATAACCTAAAATAGCGACAGAATACTGCCATACCATCACCACATAATAACAGCATATAATGACTGAACACCGCCATACAATTACCACATAAAATCACCAAATAGTGACTGAACACCATCCCAACATAAAAACACCAAATAATGACTGATTACCACAATACCATTACCACATAATAACACAAAATAGTGACTGAATACCGCCATACTAAGTTACACCCACTTTACTCTCGTGATGACCTCACGTGAGTCTGCTTGTGGGATGCCCTCAGCCGTTCAGAATTTTATGAAATTCCCAACTTATGTGATATCGTTACCCCTGAAGATCGCAAAAGGTTGAGATCGCCGCCATATCTTTTATCAGGATTTTACCACTACCCAGAGACCAAACATCACATGGCTGTTGTTAGCGATCTGTCTACTATTGATTTGTGGCTTATAGGCAGGAGTTACAGTTATGAAAATAAGCATCTTCTGAATATCACCATAACAGAACCAAGTAATAGTGCTAAACAGTGACTGAGTACCATCATACCATAGCCATGGTACATAACATTACCAGTGATCACTTGCTGCTGGTGCCAAAAAAGCAACCGAGCAGAACATGGTCACGGCTCTATACTGTCATAAACTAGCTGAAATCAAAGAAACTACGGTAACCAAGATATTTTTCTGAATAGTCACCATCATTTGTTTTTCAGTAGTTTTCTCACATCCTTAAATTATAGCGTTTATTGTTTTCCGCTTTATTAAAAGCATCCGCCCGAACAGGGACTTGAACCCTGGACCCTCAGATTAAAAGTCTGATGCTCTACCGACTGAGCTATCCGGGCTCTGTATCGAGTCGTGACTGAATACCGTGAAACCGTCACCATATACTAACAACAAATGTGATAAAATATCGCCAAACCACCACCACATAATAACACCAAATAGTGACTGAATACCGCCATACAATCACCACATAATAACACTGTAAACTGACTGAATATCGCCATGCAACACAAACATAATAACCTAAAATAGCGACAGAATACTGCCATACCATCACCACATAATAACAGCATATAATGACTGAACACCGCCATACAATTACCACATAAAATCACCAAATAGTGACTGAACACCATCACAACATAAAAACACCAAATAATGACTGATTACCACAATACCATGACCACATAATAACACAAAATAGTGACTGAATACCGCCATACTAAGTTACACCCACTTTACTCTCGTGATGACCTCACGTGAGTCTGCTTGTGGGATGCCCTCAGCCGTTCAGAATTTTATGAAATTCCCAACTTATGTGATATCTTTACCCCTGAAGATCGCAAAAGGTTCAGATCGCCGCCATATCTTTTATCAGGATTTTACCACTACCCAGAGACCAAACATCACATGGCTGTTGTTAGCGATCTGTCTACTATTGATTTGTGGCTTATAGGCAGGAGTTACAGTTATGAAAATAAGCATCTTCTGAATATCACCATAACAGAACCAAGTAATAGTGCTAAACAGTGACTGAGTACCATCATACCATAGCCATGGTACATAACATTACCAGTGATCACTTGCTGCTGGTGCCAAAAAAGCAACCGAGCAGAACATGGTCACGGCTCTATACTGTCATAAACTAGCTGAAATCAAAGAAACTACGGTAACCAAGATATTTTTCTGAATAGTCACCATCATTTGTTTTTCAGTAGTTTTCTCACATCCTTAAATTATAGCGTTTATTGTTTTCCGCTTTATTAAAAGCATCCGCCCGAACAGGGACTTGAACCCTGGACCCTCAGATTAAAAGTCTGATGCTCTACCGACTGAGCTATCCGGGCTCTGTATCGAGTCGTGACTGAATACCGCCAAACCGTCACCATATACTAACAACAAATGTGATAAAATATCGCCAAACCACCACCACATAATAACACCAAATAGTGACTGAATACCGCCATACAATCACCACATAATAACACTGTAAACTGACTGAATATCGCCATGCAACACAAACATAATAACCTAAAATAGCGACAGAATACTGCCATACCATCACCACATAATAACAGCATATAATGACTGAACACCGCCATACAATTACCACATAAAATCACCAAATAGTGACTGAACACCATCCCAACATAAAAACACCAAATAATGACTGATTACCACAATACCATGACCACATAATAACACAAAATAGTGACTGAATACCGCCATACTAAGTTACACCCACTTTACTCTCGTGATGACCTCACGTGAGTCTGCTTGTGGGATGCCCTCAGCCGTTCAGAATTTTATGAAATTCCCAACTTATGTGATATCTTTACCCCTGAAGATCGCAAAAGGTTGAGATCGCTGCCATATCTTTTATCAGGATTTTACCACTACCCAGAGACCAAACATCACATGGCTGTTGTTAGCGATCTGTCTACTATTGATTTGTGGCTTATAGGCAGGAGTTACAGTTATGAAAATAAGCATCTTCTGAATATCACCATAACAGAACCAAGTAATAGTGCTAAACAGTGACTGAGTACCATCATACCATAGCCATGGTACATAACATTACCAGTGATCACTTGCTGCTGGTGCCAAAAAAGCAACCGAGCAGAACATGGTCACGGCTCTATACTGTCATCAACTAGCTGAAATCAAAGAAACTACGGTAACCAAGATATTTTTCTGAATAGTCACCATCATTTGTTTTTCAGTAGTTTTCTCACATCCTTAAATTATAGCGTTTATTGTTTTCCGCTTTATTAAAAGCATCCGCCCGAACAGGGACTTGAACCCTGGACCCTCAGATTAAAAGTCTGATGCTCTACCGACTGAGCTATCCGGGCTCTGTATCGAGTCGTGACTGAATACCGCCAAACCGTCACCATATACTAACAACAAATGTGATAAAATATCGCCAAACCACCACCACATAATAACACCAAATAGTGACTGAATACCGCCATACAATCACCACATAATAACACTGTAAACTGACTGAATATCGCCATGCAACACAAACATAATAACCTAAAATAGCGACAGAATACTGCCATACCATCACCACATAATAACAGCATATAATGACTGAACACCGCCATACAATTACCACATAAAATCACCAAATAGTGACTGAACACCATCCCAACATAAAAACACCAAATAATGACTGATTACCACAATACCATGACCACATAATAACACAAAATAGTGACTGAATACCGCCATACTAAGTTACACCCACTTTACTCTCGTGATGACCTCACGTGAGTCTGCTTGTGGGATGCCCTCAGCCGTTCAGAATTTTATGAAATTCCCAACTTATGTGATATCTTTACCCCTGAAGATCGCAAAAGGTTGAGATCGCCGCCATATCTTTTATCAGGATTTTACCACTACCCAGAGACCAAACATCACATGGCTGTTGTTAGCGATCTGTCTACTATTGATTTGTGGCTTATAGGCAGGAGTTACAGTTATGAAAATAAGCATCTTCTGAATATCACCATAACAGAACCAAGTAATAGTGCTAAACAGTGACTGAGTACCATCATACCATAGCCATGGTACATAACATTACCAGTGATCACTTGCTGCTGGTGCCAAAAAAGCAACCGAGCAGAACATGGTCACGGCTCTATACTGTCATAAACTAGCTGAAATCAAAGAAACTACGGTAACCAAGATATTTTTCTGAATAGTCACCATCATTTGTTTTTCAGTAGTTTTCTCACATCCTTAAATTATAGCGTTTATTGTTTTCCGCTTTATTAAAAGCATCCGCCCGAACAGGGACTTGAACCCTGGACCCTCAGATTAAAAGTCTGATGCTCTACCGACTGAGCTATCGAGTCGTGACTGAATACCGCCAAACCGTCACCATATACTAACAACAAATGTGATAAAATATCGCCAAACCACCACCACATAATAACACCAAATAGTGACTGAATACCGCCATACAATCACCACATAATAACACTGTAAACTGACTGAATATCGCCATGCAACACAAACATAATAACCTAAAATAGCGACAGAATACTGCCATACCATCACCACATAATAACAGCATATAATGACTGAACACCGCCATACAATTACCACATAAAATCACCAAATAGTGACTGAACACCATCCCAACATAAAAACACCAAATAATGACTGATTACCACAATACCATGACCACATAATAACACAAAATAGTGACTGAATACCGCCATACTAAGTTACACCCACTTTACTCTCGTGATGACCTCACGTGAGTCTGCTTGTGGGATGCCCTCAGCCGTTCAGAATTTTATGAAATTCCCAACTTATGTGATATCTTTACCCCTGAAGATCGCAAAAGGTTGAGATCGCCGCCATATCTTTTATCAGGATTTTACCACTACCCAGAGACCAAACATCACATGGCTGTTGTTAGCGATCTGTCTACTATTGATTTGTGGCTTATAGGCAGGAGTTACAGTTATGAAAATAAGCATCTTCTGAATATCACCATAACAGAACCAAGTAATAGTGCTAAACAGTGACTGAGTACCATCATACCATAGCCATGGTACATAACATTACCAGTGATCACTTGCTGCTGGTGCCAAAAAAGCAACCGAGCAGAACATGGTCACGGCTCTATACTGTCATAAACTAGCTGAAATCAAAGAAACTACGGTAACCAAGATATTTTTCTGAATAGTCACCATCATTTGTTTTTCAGTAGTTTTCTCACATCCTTAAATTATAGCGTTTATTGTTTTCCGCTTTATTAAAAGCATCCGCCCGAACAGGGACTTGAACCCTGGACCCTCAGATTAAAAGTCTGATGCTCTACCGACTGAGCTATCCGGGCTCTGTATCGAGTCGTGACTGAATACCGCCAAACCGTCACCATATACTAACAACAAATGTGATAAAATATCGCCAAACCACCACCACATAATAACACCAAATAGTGACTGAATACCGCCATACAATCACCACATAATAACACTGTAAACTGACTGAATATCGCCATGCAACACAAACATAATAACCTAAAATAGCGACAGAATACTGCCATACCATCACCACATAATAACAGCATATAATGACTGAACACCGCCATACAATTACCACATAAAATCACCAAATAGTGACTGAACACCATCCCAACATAAAAACACCAAATAATGACTGATTACCACAATACCATGACCACATAATAACACAAAATAGTGACTGAATACCGCCATACTAAGTTACACCCACTTTACTCTCGTGATGACCTCACGTGAGTCTGCTTGTGGGATGCCCTCAGCCGTTCAGAATTTTATGAAATTCCCAACTTATGTGATATCTTTACCCCTGAAGATCGCAAAAGGTTGAGATCGCCGCCATATCTTTTATCAGGATTTTACCACTACCCAGAGACCAAACATCACATGGCTGTTGTTAGCGATCTGTCTACTATTGATTTGTGGCTTATAGGCAGGAGTTACAGTTATGAAAATAAGCATCTTCTGAATATCACCATAACAGAACCAAGTAATAGTGCTAAACAGTGACTGAGTACCATCATACCATAGCCATGGTACATAACATTACCAGTGATCACTTGCTGCTGGTGCCAAAAAAGCAACCGAGCAGAACATGGTCACGGCTCTATACTGTCATAAACTAGCTGAAATCAAAGAAACTACGGTAACCAAGACATTTTTCTGAATAGTCACCATCATTTGTTTTTCAGTAGTTTTCTCACATCCTTAAATTATAGCGTTTATTGTTTTCCGCTTTATTAAAAGCATCCGCCCGAACGGGGACTTGAACCCTGGACCCTCAGATTAAAAGTCTGATGCTCTACCGACTGAGCTATCCGGGCTCTGTATCGAGTCGTGACTGAATACCGCCAAACCGTCACCATATACTAACAACAAATGTGATAAAATATCGCCAAACCACCACCACATAATAACACCAAATAGTGACTGAATACCGCCATACAATCACCACATAATAACACTGTAAACTGACTGAATATCGCCATGCAACACAAACATAATAACCTAAAATAGCGACAGAATACTGCCATACCATCACCACATAATAACAGCATATAATGACTGAACACCGCCATACAATTACCACATAAAATCACCAAATAGTGACTGAACACCATCCCAACATAAAAACACCAAATAATGACTGATTACCACAATACCATGACCACATAATAACACAAAATAGTGACTGAATACCGCCATACTAAGTTACACCCACTTTACTCTCGTGATGACCTCACGTGAGTCTGCTTGTGGGATGCCCTCAGCCGTTCAGAATTTTATGAAATTCCCAACTTATGTGATATCTTTACCCCTGAAGATCGCAAAAGGTTGAGATCGCCGCCATATCTTTTATCAGGATTTTACCACTACCCAGAGACCAAACATCACATGGCTGTTGTTAGCGATCTGTCTACTATTGATTTGTGGCTTATAGGCAGGAGTTACAGTTATGAAAATAAGCATCTTCTGAATATCACCATAACAGAACCAAGTAATAGTGCTAAACAGTGACTGAGTACCATCATACCATAGCCATGGTACATAACATTACCAGTGATCACTTGCTGCTGGTGCCAAAAAAGCAACCGAGCAGAACATAGTCACGGCTCTATACTGTCGTAAACTAGCTGAAATCAAAGAAACTACGGTAACCAAGATATTTTTCTGAATAGTCACCATCATTTGTTTTTCAGTAGTTTTCTCACATCCTTAAATTATAGCGTTTATTGTTTTCCGCTTTATTAAAAGCATCCGCCCGAACAGGGACTTGAACCCTGGACCCTCAGATTAAAAGTCTGATGCTCTACCGACTGAGCTATCCGAGATCTGTATCGAGTCGTGACTGAATACCGCCAAACCGTCACCATATACTAACAACAAATGTGATAAAATATCGCCAAACCACCACCACATAATAACACCAAATAATGACTGAATACCGCCATACAATCACCACATAATAACACTGTAAACTGACTGAATATCGCCATGCAACACAAACATAATAACCTAAAATAGCGACAGAATACTGCCATACCATCACCACATAATAACAGCATATAATGACTGAACACCGCCATACAATTACCACATAAAATCACCAAATAGTGACTGAACACCATCCCAACATAAAAACACCAAATAATGACTGATTACCACAATACCATGACCACATAATAACACAAAATAGTGACTGAATACCGCCATACTAAGTTACACCCACTTTACTCTCGTGATGACCTCACGTGAGTCTGCTTGTGGGATGCCCTCAGCCGTTCAGAATTTTATGAAATTCCCAACTTATGTGATATCTTTACCCCTGAAGATCGCAAAAGGTTGAGATCGCCGCCATATCTTTTATCAGGATTTTACCACTACCCAGAGACCAAACATCACATGGCTGTTGTTAGCGATCTGTCTACTATTGATTTGTGGCTTATAGGCAGGAGTTACAGTTATGAAAATAAGCATCTTCTGAATATCACCATAACAGAACCAAGTAATAGTGCTAAACAGTGACTGAGTACCATCATACCATAGCCATGGTACATAACATTACCAGTGATCACTTGCTGCTGGTGCCAAAAAAGCAACCGAGCAGAACATGGTCACGGCTCTATACTGTCATAAACTAGCTGAAATCAAAGAAACTACGGTAACCAAGATAT
The DNA here is from genome assembly GCF_032444005.1 of Ranitomeya imitator. Lineage (NCBI taxonomy): Eukaryota > Metazoa > Chordata > Amphibia > Anura > Dendrobatidae > Ranitomeya > Ranitomeya imitator. The sequence goes on along the minus strand of NC_091285.1, from coordinate 661,208,417 downwards.
TTTTCTGAATAGTCACCATCATTTGTTTTTCAGTAGTTTTCTCACATCCTTAAATTATAGCGTTTATTGTTTTCCGCTTTATTAAAAGCATCCGCCCGAACGGGGACTTGAACCCTGGACCCTCAGATTAAAAGTCTGATGCTCTACCGACTGAGCTATCCGGGCTCTGTATCGAGTCGTGACTGAATACCGCCAAACCGTCACCATATACTAACAACAAATGTGATAAAATATCGCCAAACCACCACCACATAATAACACCAAATAGTGACTGAATACCGCCATACAATCACCACATAATAACACTGTAAACTGACTGAATATCGCCATGCAACACAAACATAATAACCTAAAATAGCGACAGAATACTGCCATACCATCACCACATAATAACAGCATATAATGACTGAACACCGCCATACAATTACCACATAAAATCACCAAATAGTGACTGAACACCATCCCAACATAAAAACACCAAATAATGACTGATTACCACAATACCATGACCACATAATAACACAAAATAGTGACTGAATACCGCCATACTAAGTTACACCCACTTTACTCTCGTGATGACCTCACGTGAGTCTGCTTGTGGGATGCCCTCAGCCGTTCAGAATTTTATGAAATTCCCAACTTATGTGATATCTTTACCCCTGAAGATCGCAAAAGGTTGAGATCGCCGCCATATCTTTTATCAGGATTTTACCACTACCCAGAGACCAAACATCACATGGCTGTTGTTAGCGATCTGTCTACTATTGATTTGTGGCTTATAGGCAGGAGTTACAGTTATGAAAATAAGCATCTTCTGAATATCACCATAACAGAACCAAGTAATAGTGCTAAACAGTGACTGAGTACCATCATACCATAGCCATGGTACATAACATTACCAGTGATCACTTGCTGCTGGTGCCAAAAAAGCAACCGAGCAGAACATAGTCACGGCTCTATACTGTCATAAACTAGCTGAAATCAAAGAAACTACGGTAACCAAGATATTTTTCTGAATAGTCACCATCATTTGTTTTTCAGTAGTTTTCTCACATCCTTAAATTATAGCGTTTATTGTTTTCCGCTTTATTAAAAGCATCCGCCCGAACAGGGACTTGAACCCTGGACCCTCAGATTAAAAGTCTGATGCTCTACCGACTGAGCTATCCGGGCTCTGTATCGAGTCGTGACTGAATACCGCCAAACCGTCACCATATACTAACAACAAATGTGATAAAATATCGCCAAACCACCACCACATAATAACACCAAATAATGACTGAATACCGCCATACAATCACCACATAATAACACTGTAAACTGACTGAATATCGCCATGCAACACAAACATAATAACCTAAAATAGCGACAGAATACTGCCATACCATCACCACATAATAACAGCATATAATGACTGAACACCGCCATACAATTACCACATAAAATCACCAAATAGTGACTGAACACCATCCCAACATAAAAACACCAAATAATGACTGATTACCACAATACCATGACCACATAATAACACAAAATAGTGACTGAATACCGCCATACTAAGTTACACCCACTTTACTCTCGTGATGACCTCACGTGAGTCTGCTTGTGGGATGCCCTCAGCCGTTCAGAATTTTATGAAATTCCCAACTTATGTGATATCTTTACCCCTGAAGATCGCAAAAGGTTGAGATCGCCGCCATATCTTTTATCAGGATTTTACCACTACCCAGAGACCAAACATCACATGGCTGTTGTTAGCGATCTGTCTACTATTGATTTGTGGCTTATAGGCAGGAGTTACAGTTATGAAAATAAGCATCTTCTGAATATCACCATAACAGAACCAAGTAATAGTGCTAAACAGTGACTGAGTACCATCATACCATAGCCATGGTACATAACATTACCAGTGATCACTTGCTGCTGGTGCCAAAAAAGCAACCGAGCAGAACATGGTCACGGCTCTATACTGTCATAAACTAGCTGAAATCAAAGAAACTACGGTAACCAAGATATTTTTCTGAATAGTCACCATCATTTGTTTTTCAGTAGTTTTCTCACATCCTTAAATTATAGCGTTTATTGTTTTCCGCTTTATTAAAAGCATCCGCCCGAACAGGGACTTGAACCCTGGACCCTCAGATTAAAAGTCTGATGCTCTACCGACTGAGCTATCCGGGATCTGTATCGAGTCGTGACTGAATACCGCCAAACCGTCACCATATACTAACAACAAATGTGATAAAATATCGCCAAACCACCACCACATAATAACACCAAATAATGACTGAATACCGCCATACAATCACCACATAATAACACTGTAAACTGACTGAATATCGCCATGCAACACAAACATAATAACCTAAAATAGCGACAGAATACTGCCATACCATCACCACATAATAACAGCATATAATGACTGAACACCGCCATACAATTACCACATAAAATCACCAAATAGTGACTGAACACCATCCCAACATAAAAACACCAAATAATGACTGATTACCACAATACCATGACCACATAATAACACAAAATAGTGACTGAATACCGCCATACTAAGTTACACCCACTTTACTCTCGTGATGACCTCACGTGAGTCTGCTTGTGGGATGCCCTCAGCCGTTCAGAATTTTATGAAATTCCCAACTTATGTGATATCTTTACCCCTGAAGATCGCAAAAGGTTGAGATCGCCGCCATATCTTTTATCAGGATTTTACCACTACCCAGAGACCAAACATCACATGGCTGTTGTTAGCGATCTGTCTACTATTGATTTGTGGCTTATAGGCAGGAGTTACAGTTATGAAAATAAGCATCTTCTGAATATCACCATAACAGAACCAAGTAATAGTGCTAAACAGTGACTGAGTACCATCATACCATAGCCATGGTACATAACATTACCAGTGATCACTTGCTGCTGGTGCCAAAAAAGCAACCGAGCAGAACATGGTCACGGCTCTATACTGTCATAAACTAGCTGAAATCAAAGAAACTACGGTAACCAAGATATTTTTCTGAATAGTCACCATCATTTGTTTTTCAGTAGTTTTCTCACATCCTTAAATTATAGCGTTTATTGTTTTCCGCTTTATTAAAAGCATCCGCCCGAACGGGGACTTGAACCCTGGACCCTCAGATTAAAAGTCTGATGCTCTACCGACTGAGCTATCCGGGCTCTGTATCGAGTCGTGACTGAATACCGCCAAACCGTCACCATATACTAACAACAAATGTGATAAAATATCGCCAAACCACCACCACATAATAACACCAAATAGTGACTGAATACCGCCATACAATCACCACATAATAACACTGTAAACTGACTGAATATCGCCATGCAACACAAACATAATAACCTAAAATAGCGACAGAATACTGCCATACCATCACCACATAATAACAGCATATAATGACTGAACACCGCCATACAATTACCACATAAAATCACCAAATAGTGACTGAACACCATCCCAACATAAAAACACCAAATAATGACTGATTACCACAATACCATGACCACATAATAACACAAAATAGTGACTGAATACCGCCATACTAAGTTACACCCACTTTACTCTCGTGATGACCTCACGTGAGTCTGCTTGTGGGATGCCCTCAGCCGTTCAGAATTTTATGAAATTCCCAACTTATGTGATATCTTTACCCCTGAAGATCGCAAAAGGTTGAGATCGCCGCCATATCTTTTATCAGGATTTTACCACTACCCAGAGACCAAACATCACATGGCTGTTGTTAGCGATCTGTCTACTATTGATTTGTGGCTTATAGGCAGGAGTTACAGTTATGAAAATAAGCATCTTCTGAATATCACCATAACAGAACCAAGTAATAGTGCTAAACAGTGACTGAGTACCATCATACCATAGCCATGGTACATAACATTACCAGTGATCACTTGCTGCTGGTGCCAAAAAAGCAACCGAGCAGAACATAGTCACGGCTCTATACTGTCATAAACTAGCTGAAATCAAAGAAACTACGGTAACCAAGATATTTTTCTGAATAGTCACCATCATTTGTTTTTCAGTAGTTTTCTCACATCCTTAAATTATAGCGTTTATTGTTTTCCGCTTTATTAAAAGCATCCGCCCGAACAGGGACTTGAACCCTGGACCCTCAGATTAAAAGTCTGATGCTCTACCGACTGAGCTATCCGGGCTCTGTATCGAGTCGTGACTGAATACCGCCAAGGACAGCTCCAAGGACGTCTACCCATTTCTTCTGATACATGTTGGCACCAATGACACGGCAAGGAAGGACCTACCGACAATCTGCAAGGACTTTGAAGAGTTGGGGAAGAAAGTAAAGGAACTGGATGCACAGGTAGTTTTTTCTTCTATCCTTCCAGTAGACGGGCATGGCACCAGGAGATGGAACAGGATCCTTGATGCAAACAACTGGCTAAGACGATGGTGCAGACAACAAGGATTTGGATTCCTGGACCACGGTGTGAATTACTGGTATGATGGACTCCTCGCCAGAGACGGACTACACCTCAACAAACCTGGGAAACACACATTCGCCAGAAGACTCGCTACACTCATCAGGAGGGCGTTAAACTAGAAGAAGAGGGGACGGGAAGAAAAACATTAGACTCGAACAAAGACGACCCAGGAAAACATACTCAGAAGGGAGGTAAGAACATTTCTAAAACAATCCACAGTGAGGAGATTGGAACAAAACAAAATCCTCTAAACTGCATGCTCGCAAACGCCAGAAGCCTGACAAACAAGATGGAAGAACTAGAAGCAGAAATATCTACAGGTAACTTTGACATAGTGGGAATAACCGAGACATGGTTAGATGAAAGCTATGACTGGGCAGTTAACTTACAGGGTTACAGTCTGTTTAGAAAGGATCGTAAAAATCGGAGAGGAGGAGGGGTTTGTCTCTATGTAAAGTCTTGTCTAAAGTCCACTTTAAGGGAGGATATTAGCGAAGGGAATGAGGATGTCGAGTCCATATGGGTTGAAATTCATGGAGGGAAAAATGGTAACAAAATTCTCATTGGGGTCTGTTACAAACCCCCAAATATAACAGAAAGCATGGAAAGTCTACTTCTAAAGCAGATAGATGAAGCTGCAACCCATAATGAGGTCCTGGTTATGGGGGACTTTAACTACCCGGATATTAACTGGGAAACAGAAACCTGTGAAACCCATAAAGGCAACAGGTTTCTGCTAATAACCAAGAAAAATTATCTTTCACAATTGGTGCAGAATCCAACCAGAGGAGCAGCACTTTTAGACCTAATACTATCTAATAGACCTGACAGAATAACAAATCTGCAGGTGGTCGGGCATCTAGGAAATAGCGACCACAATATTGTGCAGTTTCACCTGTCTTTCACTAGGGGGACTTGTCAGGGAGTCACAAAAACATTGAACTTTAGGAAGGCAAAGTTTGAACAGCTTAGAGATGCCCTTAATCTGGTAGACTGGGACAATATCCTCAGAAATGAGAATACAGATAATAAATGGGAAATGTTTAAGAACATCCTAAATAGGCAGTGTAAGCGGTTTATACCTTGTGGGAATAAAAGGACTAGAAATAGGAAAAACCCAATGTGGCTAAACAAAGAAGTAAGACAGGCAATTAACAGTAAAAAGAAAGCATTTGCACTACTAAAGCAGGATGGCACCATTGAAGCTCTAAAAAACTATAGGGAGAAAAATACTTTATCTAAAAAACTAATTAAAGCTGCCAAAAAGGAAACAGAGAAGCACATTGCTAAGGAGAGTAAAACTAATCCCAAACTGTTCTTCAACTATATCAATAGTAAAAGAATAAAAACTGAAAATGTAGGCCCCTTAAAAAATAGTGAGGAAAGAATGGTTGTAGATGACGAGGAAAAAGCTAACATATTAAACACCTTCTTCTCCACGGTATTCACGGTGGAAAATGAAATGCTAGGTGAAATCCCAAGAAACAATGAAAACCCTATATTAAGGGTCACCAATCTAACCCAAGAAGAGGTGCGAAACCGGCTAAATAAGATTAAAATAGATAAATCTCCGGGTCCGGATGGCATACACCCACGAGTACTAAGAGAACTAAGTAATGTAATAGATAAACCATTATTTCTTATTTTTAGTGACTCTATAGCGACAGGGTCTGTTCCGCAGGACTGGCGCATAGCAAATGTGGTGCCAATATTCAAAAAGGGCTCTAAAAGTGAACCTGGAAATTATAGGCCAGTAAGTCTAACCTCTATTGTTGGTAAAATATTTGAAGGGTTTCTGAGGGATGTTATTCTGGATTATCTCAATGAGAATAACTGTTTAACTCCATATCAGCATGGGTTTATGAGAAATCGCTCCTGTCAAACCAATCTAATCAGTTTTTATGAAGAGGTAAGCTATAGACTGGACCACGGTGAGTCATTGGACGTGGTATATCTCGATTTTTCCAAAGCGTTTGATACCGTGCCGCACAAGAGGTTGGTACACAAAATGAGAATGCTTGGTCTGGGGGAAAATGTGTGTAAATGGGTTAGTAACTGGCTTAGTGATAGAAAGCAGAGGGTGGTTATAAATGGTATAGTCTCTAACTGGGTCGCTGTGACCAGTGGGGTACCGCAGGGGTCAGTATTGGGACCTGTTCTCTTCAACATATTCATTAATGATCTGGTAGAAGGTTTACACAGTAAAATATCGATATTTGCAGATGATGCAAAACTATGTAAAGCAGTTAATACAAGAGAAGATAGTATTCTGCTACAGATGGATCTGGATAAGTTGGAAACTTGGGCTGAAAGGTGGCAGATGAGGTTTAACAATGATAAATGTAAGGTTATACACATGGGAAGAGGGAATCAATATCACCATTACACACTGAATGGGAAACCACTGGGTAAATCTGACAGGGAGAAGGACTTGGGGATCCTAGTTAATGATAAACTTACCTGGAGCAGCCAGTGCCAGGCAGCAGCTGCCAAGGCAAACAGGATCATGGGGTGCATTAAAAGAGGTCTGGATACACATGATGAGAGCATTATACTGCCTCTGTACAAATCCCTAGTTAGACCGCACATGGAGTACTGTGTCCAGTTTTGGGCACCGGTGCTCAGGAAGGATATAATGGAACTAGAGAGAGTACAAAGGAGGGCAACAAAATTAATAAAGGGGATGGGAGAACTACAATACCCAGATAGATTAGCGAAATTAGGATTATTTAGTCTAGAAAAAAGACGACTAAGGGGCGATCTAATAACCATGTATAAGTATATAAGGGGACAATACAAATATCTCGCTGAGGATCTGTTTATACCAAGGAAGGTGACGGGCACAAGGGGGCATTCTTTGCGTCTGGAGGAGAGAAGGTTTTTCCACCAACATAGAAGAGGATTCTTTACTGTTAGGGCAGTGAGAATCTGGAATTGCTTGCCTGAGGAGGTGGTGATGGCGAACTCAGTCGAGGGGTTCAAGAGAGGCCTGGATGTCTTCCTGGAGCAGAACAATATTGTATCATACAATTATTAGGTTCTGTAGAAGGACGTAGATCTGGGTATTTATTATGATGGAATATAGGCTGAACTGGATGGACAAATGTCTTTTTTCGGCCTTACTAACTATGTTACTATGTTACTATGTAAACCGTCACCATATACTAACAACAAATGTGATAAAATATCGCCAAACCACCACCACATAATAACACCAAATAATGACTGAATACCGCCATACAATCACCACATAATAACACTGTAAACTGACTGAATATCGCCATGCAACACAAACATAATAACCTAAAATAGCGACAGAATACTGCCATACCATCACCACATAATAACAGCATATAATGACTGAACACCGCCATACAATTACCACATAAAATCACCAAATAGTGACTGAACACCATCCCAACATAAAAACACCAAATAATGACTGATTACCACAATACCATGACCACATAATAACACAAAATAGTGACTGAATACCGCCATACTAAGTTACACCCACTTTACTCTCGTGATGACCTCACGTGAGTCTGCTTGTGGGATGCCCTCAGCCGTTCAGAATTTTATGAAATTCCCAACTTATGTGATATCTTTACCCCTGAAGATCGCAAAAGGTTGAGATCGCCGCCATATCTTTTATCAGGATTTTACCACTACCCAGAGACCAAACATCACATGGCTGTTGTTAGCGATCTGTCTACTATTGATTTGTGGCTTATAGGCAGGAGTTACAGTTATGAAAATAAGCATCTTCTGAATATCACCATAACAGAACCAAGTAATAGTGCTAAACAGTGACTGAGTACCATCATACCATAGCCATGGTACATAACATTACCAGTGATCACTTGCTGCTGGTGCCAAAAATGCAACCGAGCAGAACATGGTCACGGCTCTATACTGTCATAAACTAGCTGAAATCAAAGAAACTACGGTAACCAAGACATTTTTCTGAATAGTCACCATCATTTGTTTTTCAGTAGTTTTCTCACATCCTTAAATTATAGCGTTTATTGTTTTCCGCTTTATTAAAAGCATCCGCCCGAACAGGGACTTGAACCCTGGACCCTCAGATTAAAAGTCTGATGCTCTACCGACTGAGCTATCCGGGCTCTGTATCGAGTCGTGACTGAATACCGCCAAACCGTCACCATATACTAACAACAAATGTGATAAAATATCGCCAAACCACCACCACATAATAACACCAAATAGTGACTGAATACCGCCATACAATCACCACATAATAACACTGTAAACTGACTGAATATCGCCATGCAACACAAACATAATAACCTAAAATAGCGACAGAATACTGCCATACCATCACCACATAATAACAGCATATAATGACTGAACACCGCCATACAATTACCACATAAAATCACCAAATAGTGACTGAACACCATCCCAACATAAAAACACCAAATAATGACTGATTACCACAATACCATGACCACATAATAACACAAAATAGTGACTGAATACCGCCATACTAAGTTACACCCACTTTACTCTCGTGATGACCTCACGTGAGTCTGCTTGTGGGATGCCCTCAGCCGTTCAGAATTTTATGAAATTCCCAACTTATGTGATATCTTTACCCCTGAAGATCGCAAAAGGTTGAGATCGCCGCCATATCTTTTATCAGGATTTTACCACTACCCAGAGACCAAACATCACATGGCTGTTGTTAGCGATCTGTCTACTATTGATTTGTGGCTTATAGGCAGGAGTTACAGTTATGAAAATAAGCATCTTCTGAATATCACCATAACAGAACCAAGTAATAGTGCTAAACAGTGACTGAGTACCATCATACCATAGCCATGGTACATAACATTACCAGTGATCACTTGCTGCTGGTGCCAAAAAAGCAACCGAGCAGAACATAGTCACGGCTCTATACTGTCATAAACTAGCTGAAATCAAAGAAACTACGGTAACCAAGATATTTTTCTGAATAGTCACCATCATTTGTTTTTCAGTAGTTTTCTCACATCCTTAAATTATAGCGTTTATTGTTTTCCGCTTTATTAAAAGCATCCGCCCGAACAGGGACTTGAACCCTGGACCCTCAGATTAAAAGTCTGATGCTCTACCGACTGAGCTATCCGGGATCTGTATCGAGTCGTGACTGAATACCGCCAAACCGTCACCATATACTAACAACAAATGTGATAAAATATCGCCAAACCACCACCACATAATAACACCAAATAATGACTGAATACCGCCATACAATCACCACATAATAACACTGTAAACTGACTGAATATCGCCATGCAACACAAACATAATAACCTAAAATAGCGACAGAATACTGCCATACCATCACCACATAATAACAGCATATAATGACTGAACACCGCCATACAATTACCACATAAAATCACCAAATAGTGACTGAACACCATCCCAACATAAAAACACCAAATAATGACTGATTACCACAATACCATGACCACATAATAACACAAAATAGTGACTGAATACCGCCATACTAAGTTACACCCACTTTACTCTCGTGATGACCTCACGTGAGTCTGCTTGTGGGATGCCCTCAGCCGTTCAGAATTTTATGAAATTCCCAACTTATGTGATATCTTTACCCCTGAAGATCGCAAAAGGTTGAGATCGCCGCCATATCTTTTATCAGGATTTTACCACTACCCAGAGACCAAACATCACATGGCTGTTGTTAGCGATCTGTCTACTATTGATTTGTGGCTTATAGGCAGGAGTTACAGTTATGAAAATAAGCATCTTCTGAATATCACCATAACAGAACCAAGTAATAGTGCTAAACAGTGACTGAGTACCATCATACCATAGCCATGGTACATAACATTACCAGTGATCACTTGCTGCTGGTGCCAAAAAAGCAACCGAGCAGAACATGGTCACGGCTCTATACTGTCATAAACTAGCTGAAATCAAAGAAACTACGGTAACCAAGATATTTTTCTGAATAGTCACCATCATTTGTTTTTCAGTAGTTTTCTCACATCCTTAAATTATAGCGTTTATTGTTTTCCGCTTTATTAAAAGCATCCGCCCGAACGGGGACTTGAACCCTGGACCCTCAGATTAAAAGTCTGATGCTCTACCGACTGAGCTATCCGGGCTCTGTATCGAGTCGTGACTGAATACCGCCAAACCGTCACCATATACTAACAACAAATGTGATAAAATATCGCCAAACCACCACCACATAATAACACCAAATAGTGACTGAATACCGCCATACAATCACCACATAATAACACTGTAAACTGACTGAATATCGCCATGCAACACAAACATAATAACCTAAAATAGCGACAGAATACTGCCATACCATCACCACATAATAACAGCATATAATGACTGAACACCGCCATACAATTACCACATAAAATCACCAAATAGTGACTGAACACCATCCCAACATAAAAACACCAAATAATGACTGATTACCACAATACCATGACCACATAATAACACAAAATAGTGACTGAATACCGCCATACTAAGTTACACCCACTTTACTCTCGTGATGACCTCACGTGAGTCTGCTTGTGGGATGCCCTCAGCCGTTCAGAATTTTATGAAATTCCCAACTTATGTGATATCTTTACCCCTGAAGATCGCAAAAGGTTGAGATCGCCGCCATATCTTTTATCAGGATTTTACCACTACCCAGAGACCAAACATCACATGGCTGTTGTTAGCGATCTGTCTACTATTGATTTGTGGCTTATAGGCAGGAGTTACAGTTATGAAAATAAGCATCTTCTGAATATCACCATAACAGAACCAAGTAATAGTGCTAAACAGTGACTGAGTACCATCATACCATAGCCATGGTACATAACATTACCAGTGATCACTTGCTGCTGGTGCCAAAAAAGCAACCGAGCAGAACATAGTCACGGCTCTATACTGTCATAAACTAGCTGAAATCAAAGAAACTACGGTAACCAAGATATTTTTCTGAATAGTCACCATCATTTGTTTTTCAGTAGTTTTCTCACATCCTTAAATTATAGCGTTTATTGTTTTCCGCTTTATTAAAAGCATCCGCCCGAACAGGGACTTGAACCCTGGACCCTCAGATTAAAAGTCTGATGCTCTACCGACTGAGCTATCCGGGCTCTGTATCGAGTCGTGACTGAATACCGCCAAACCGTCACCATATACTAACAACAAATGTGATAAAATATCGCCAAACCACCACCACATAATAACACCAAATAATGACTGAATACCGCCATACAATCACCACATAATAACACTGTAAACTGACTGAATATCGCCATGCAACACAAACATAATAACCTAAAATAGCGACAGAATACTGCCATACCATCACCACATAATAACAGCATATAATGACTGAACACCGCCATACAATTACCACATAAAATCACCAAATAGTGACTGAACACCATCCCAACATAAAAACACCAAATAATGACTGATTACCACAATACCATGACCACATAATAACACAAAATAGTGACTGAATACCGCCATACTAAGTTACACCCACTTTACTCTCGTGATGACCTCACGTGAGTCTGCTTGTGGGATGCCCTCAGCCGTTCAGAATTTTATGAAATTCCCAACTTATGTGATATCTTTACCCCTGAAGATCGCAAAAGGTTGAGATCGCCGCCATATCTTTTATCAGGATTTTACCACTACCCAGAGACCAAACATCACATGGCTGTTGTTAGCGATCTGTCTACTATTGATTTGTGGCTTATAGGCAGGAGTTACAGTTATGAAAATAAGCATCTTCTGAATATCACCATAACAGAACCAAGTAATAGTGCTAAACAGTGACTGAGTACCATCATACCATAGCCATGGTACATAACATTACCAGTGATCACTTGCTGCTGGTGCCAAAAAAGCAACCGAGCAGAACATGGTCACGGCTCTATACTGTCATAAACTAGCTGAAATCAAAGAAACTACGGTAACCAAGATATTTTTCTGAATAGTCACCATCATTTGTTTTTCAGTAGTTTTCTCACATCCTTAAATTATAGCGTTTATTGTTTTCCGCTTTATTAAAAGCATCCGCCCGAACGGGGACTTGAACCCTGGACCCTCAGATTAAAAGTCTGATGCTCTACCGACTGAGCTATCCGGGCTCTGTATCGAGTCGTGACTGAATACCGCCAAACCGTCACCATATACTAACAACAAATGTGATAAAATATCGCCAAACCACCACCACATAATAACACCAAATAGTGACTGAATACCGCCATACAATCACCACATAATAACACTGTAAACTGACTGAATATCGCCATGCAACACAAACATAATAACCTAAAATAGCGACAGAATACTGCCATACCATCACCACATAATAACAGCATATAATGACTGAACACCGCCATACAATTACCACATAAAATCACCAAATAGTGACTGAACACCATCCCAACATAAAAACACCAAATAATGACTGATTACCACAATACCATGACCACATAATAACACAAAATAGTGACTGAATACCGCCATACTAAGTTACACCCACTTTACTCTCGTGATGACCTCACGTGAGTCTGCTTGTGGGATGCCCTCAGCCGTTCAGAATTTTATGAAATTCCCAACTTATGTGATTTCTTTACCCCTGAAGATCGCAAAAGGTTCAGATCGCTGCCATATCTTTTATCAGGATTTTACCACTACCCAGAGACCAAACATCACATGGCTGTTGTTAGCGATCTGTCTACTATTGATTTGTGGCTTATAGGCAGGAGTTACAGTTATGAAAATAAGCATCTTCTGAATATCACCATAACAGAACCAAGTAATAGTGCTAAACAGTGACTGAGTACCATCATACCATAGCCATGGTACATAACATTACCAGTGATCACTTGCTGCTGGTGCCAAAAAAGCAACCGAGCAGAACATGGTCACGGCTCTATACTGTCATAAACTAGCTGAAATCAAAGAAACTACGGTAACCAAGATATTTTTCTGAATAGTCACCATCATTTGTTTTTCAGTAGTTTTCTCACATCCTTAAATTATAGCGTTTATTGTTTTCCGCTTTATTAAAAGCATCCGCCCGAACAGGGACTTGAACCCTGGACCCTCAGATTAAAAGTCTGATGCTCTACCGACTGAGCTATCCGGGCTCTGTATCGAGTCGTGACTGAATACCGCCAAACCGTCACCATATACTAACAACAAATGTGATAAAATATCGCCAAACCACCACCACATAATAACACCAAATAGTGACTGAATACCGCCATACAATCACCACATAATAACACTGTAAACTGACTGAATATCGCCATGCAACACAAACATAATAACCTAAAATAGCGACAGAATACTGCCATACCATCACCACATAATAACAGCATATAATGACTGAACACCGCCATACAATTACCACATAAAATCACCAAATAGTGACTGAACACCATCCCAACATAAAAACACCAAATAATGACTGATTACCACAATACCATGACCACATAATAACACAAAATAGTGACTGAATACCGCCATACCAAGTTACACCCACTTTACTCTCGTGATGACCTCATGTGAGTCTGCTTGTGGGATGCCCTCAGCCGTTCAGAATTTTATGAAATTCCCAACTTATGTGATATCTTTACCCCTGAAGATCGCAAAAGGTTGAGATCGCCGCCATATCTTTTATCAGGATTTTACCACTACCCAGAGACCAAACATCACATGGCTGTTGTTAGCGATCTGTCTACTATTAATTTGTGGCTTATAGGCAGGAGTTACAGTTATGAAAATAAGCATCTTCTGAATATCACCATAACAGAACCAAGTAATAGTGCTAAACAGTGACTGAGTACCATCATACCATAGCCATGGTACATAACATTACCAGTGATCACTTGCTGCTGGTGCCAAAAACGCAACCGAGCAGAACATGGTCACGGCTCTATACTGTCATAAACCAGCTGAAATCAAAGAAACTACGGTAACCAAGATATTTTTCTGAATAGTCACCATTATTTGTTTTTCAGTAGTTTTCTCACATCCTTAAATTATAGCGTTTATTGTTTTCCGCTTTATTAAAAGCATCCGCCCGAACAGGGACTTGAACCCTGGACCCTCAGATTAAAAGTCTGATGCTCTATCGACTGAGCTATCTGGGCTCTGTAGCGAGTCGTGACTGAATTCCCGCAAATCGTCACCATATACTAACAACAAATGTGATAAAATATCGCCAAACCACCACCACATAATAACACCAAATAGTGACTGAATACCGCCATACAATCATCACATAATAACACTGTAAACTGACTGAATATCGCCATGCAACACAAACATAATAACCTAAAATAGCGACAGAATACTGCCATACCATCACCACATAATAACAGCATATAATGACTGAACACCGCCATACAATTACCACATAAAATCACCAAATAGTGACTGAACACCATCCCAACATAAAAACACCAAATAATGACTGATTACCACAATACCATGACCACATAATAACACAAAATAGTGACTGAATACCGCCATACTAAGTTACACCCACTTTACTCTCGTGATGACCTCACGTGAGTCTGCTTGTGGGATGCCCTCAGCCGTTCAGAATTTTATGAAATTCCCAACTTATGTGATATCTTTACCCCTGAAGATCGCAAAAGGTTGAGATCGCCGCCATATCTTTTATCAGGATTTTACCACTACCCAGAGACCAAACATCACATGGCTGTTGTTAGCGATCTGTCTACTATTGATTTGTGGCTTATAGGCAGGAGTTACAGTTATGAAAATAAGCATCTTCTGAATATCACCATAACAGAACCAAGTAATAGTGCTAAACAGTAACTGAGTACCATCATACCATAGCCATGGTACATAACATTACCAGTGATCACTTGCTGCTGGTGCCAAAAAAGCAACCGAGCAGAACATGGTCACGGCTCTATACTGTCATAAACTAGCTGAAATCAAAGAAACTACGGTAACCAAGATATTTTTCTGAATAGTCACCATCATTTGTTTTTCAGTAGTTTTCTCACATCCTTAAATTATAGCGTTTATTGTTTTCCGCTTTATTAAAAGCATCCGCCCGAACAGGGACTTGAACCCTGGACCCTCAGATTAAAAGTCTGATGCTCTACCGACTGAGCTATCCGGGCTCTGTATCGAGTCGTGACTGAATTCCCGCAAACCGTCACCATATACTAACAACAAATGTGATAAAATATCGCCAAACCACCACCACATAATAACACCAAATAGTGACTGAATACCGCCATACAATCACCACATAATAACACTGTAAACTGACTGAATATCGCCATGCAACACAAACATAATAACCTAAAATAGCGACAGAATACTGCCATACCATCACCACATAATAACAGCATATAATGACTGAACACCGCCATACAATTACCACATAAAATCACCAAATAGTGACTGAACACCATCCCAACATAAAAACACCAAATAATGACTGATTACCACAATACCATGACCACATAATAACACAAAATAGTGACTGAATACCGCCATACTAAGTTACACCCACTTTACTCTCGTGATGACCTCACGTGAGTCTGCTTGTGGGATGCCCTCAGCCGTTCAGAATTTTATGAAATTCCCAACTTATGTGATATCTTTACCCCTGAAGATCGCAAAAGGTTGAGATCGCCGCCATATCTTTTATCAGGATTTTACCACTACCCAGAGACCAAACATCACATGGCTGTTGTTAGCGATCTGTCTACTATTGATTTGTGGCTTATAGGCAGGAGTTACAGTTATGAAAATAAGCATCTTCTGAATATCACCATAACAGAACCAAGTAATAGTGCTAAACAGTGACTGAGTACCATCATACCATAGCCATGGTACATAACATTACCAGTGATCACTTGCTGCTGGTGCCAAAAACGCAACCGAGCAGAACATGGTCACGGCTCTATACTGTCATAAACTAGCTGAAATCAAAGAAACTACGGTAACCAAGATATTTTTCTGAATAGTCACCATCATTTGTTTTTCAGTAGTTTTCTCACATCCTTAAATTATAGCGTTTATTGTTTTCCGCTTTATTAAAAGCATCCGCCCGAACAGGAACTTGAACCCTGGACCCTCAGATTAAAAGTCTGATGCTCTACCGACTGAGCTATCTGGGCTCTGTATCGAGTCGTGACTGAATTCCCGCAAACCGTCACCATATACTAACAACAAATGTGATAAAATATCGACAAACCACCACCACATAATAACACCAAATAGTGACTGAATACCGCCATACAATCACCACATAATAACACTGTAAACTGACTGAATATCGCCATGCAACACAAACATAATAACCTAAAATAGCGACAGAATACTGCCATACCATCACCACATAATAACAGCATATAATGACTGAACACCGCCATACAATTACCACATAAAATCACCAAATAGTGACTGAACACCATCCCAACATAAAAACACCAAATAATGACTGATTACCACAATACCATGACCACATAATAACACAAAATAGTGACTGAATACCGCCATACTAAGTTACACCCACTTTACTCTCGTGATGACCTCACGTGAGTCTGCTTGTGGGATGCCCTCAGCCGTTCAGAATTTTATGAAATTCCCAACTTATGTGATATCTTTACCCCTGAAGATCGCAAAAGGTTGAGATCGCTGCCATTTCTTTTATCAGGATTTTACCACTACCCAGAGACCAAACATCACATGGCTGTTGTTAGCGATCTGTCTACTATTGATTTGTGGCTTATAGGCAGGAGTTACAGTTATGAAAATAAGCATCTTCTGAATATCACCATAACAGAACCAAGTAATAGTGCTAAACAGTGACTGAGTACCATCATACCATAGCCATGGTACATAACATTACCAGTGATCACTTGCTGCTGGTGCCAAAAAAGCAACCGAGCAGAACATGGTCACGGCTCTATACTGTCATAAACTAGCTGAAATCAAAGAAACTACGGTAACCAAGATATTTTTCTGAATAGTCACCATCATTTGTTTTTCAGTAGTTTTCTCACATCCTTAAATTATAGCGTTTATTGTTTTCCGCTTTATTAAAAGCATCCGCCCGAACAGGGACTTGAACCCTGGACCCTCAGATTAAAAGTCTGATGTTCTACCGACTGAGCTATCCGGGCTCTGTATCGAGTCGTGACTGAATACCGCCAAACCGTCACCATATACTAACAACAAATGTGATAAAATATCGCCAAACCACCACCACATAATAACACCAAATAGTGACTGAATACCGCCATACAATCACCACATAATAACACTGTAAACTGACTGAATATCGCCATGCAACACAAACATAATAACCTAAAATAGCGACAGAATACTGCCATACCATCACCACATAATAACAGCATATAATGACTGAACACCGCCATACAATTACCACATAAAATCACCAAATAGTGACTGAACACCATCCCAACATAAAAACACCAAATAATGACTGATTACCACAATACCATGACCACATAATAACACAAAATAGTGACTGAATACCGCCATACTAAGTTACACCCACTTTACTCTCGTGATGACCTCACGTGAGTCTGCTTGTGGGATGCCCTCAGCCGTTCAGAATTTTATGAAATTCCCAACTTATGTGATATCTTTACCCCTGAAGATCGCAAAAGGTTGAGATCGCCGCCATATCTTTTATCAGGATTTTACCACTACCCAGAGACCAAACATCACATGGCTGTTGTTAGCGATCTGTCTACTATTGATTTGTGGCTTATAGGCAGGAGTTACAGTTATGAAAATAAGCATCTTCTGAATATCACCATAACAGAACCAAGTAATAGTGCTAAACAGTGACTGAGTACCATCATACCATAGCCATGGTACATAACATTACCAGTGATCACTTGCTGCTGGTGCCAAAAAAGCAACCGAGCAGAACATGGTCACGGCTCTATACTGTCATAAACTAGCTGAAATCAAAGAAACTACGGTAACCAAGATATTTTTCTGAATAGTCACCATCATTTGTTTTTCAGTAGTTTTCTCACATCCTTAAATTATAGCGTTTATTGTTTTCCGCTTTATTAAAAGCATCCGCCCGAACAGGGACTTGAACCCTGGACCCTCAGATTAAAAGTCTGATGCTCTACCGACTGAGCTATCCGGGCTCTGTATCGAGTCGTGACTGAATACCGCCAAACCGTCACCATATACTAACAACAAATGTGATAAAATATCGCCAAACCACCACCACATAATAACACCAAATAGTGACTGAATACCGCCATACAATCACCACATAATAACACTGTAAACTGACTGAATATCGCCATGCAACACAAACATAATAACCTAAAATAGCGACAGAATACTGCCATACCATCACCACATAATAACAGCATATAATGACTGAACACCGCCATACAATTACCACATAAAATCACCAAATAGTGACTGAACACCATCCCAACATAAAAACACCAAATAATGACTGATTACCACAATACCATGACCACATAATAACACAAAATAGTGACTGAATACCGCCATACTAAGTTACACCCACTTTACTCTCGTGATGACCTCACGTGAGTCTGCTTGTGGGATGCCCTCAGCCGTTCAGAATTTTATGAAATTCCCAACTTATGTGATATCTTTACCCCTGAAGATCGCAAAAGGTTGAGATCGCTGCCATATCTTTTATCAGGATTTTACCACTACCCAGAGACCAAACATCACATGACATAGGGTATACGTGAGTTCCGTGACCTGGAAAAAATTACCCCAACCCCCTTAAACAGATCTCTTAACAATCTAAAGAATAAACTTCTAACGTACTCAAAACAGCAGACGGAGACATATGTTGGATTTAATTGGCCACAGCAGCCATTTTATTAAATAAAAGATAACAGAACTTTTATGACAACCCAGAATAGGAGGGGCGGTCCTCGAAGCCCCAAAGTTATAAAAAACTCAGTATCCCAAAAACTCCACAATGTTCAGCCCAGGATGAGTCTTACCCCCAGCCGTAAAGCACCAGCTCAGGGATAGATAACAACCAATCCTGGTCCACCGAACCCACCCCCATGCCAGGGGTCCATAAATCCACCTCACGCGGAATAACCGTACCGCGCCTTGTTAAATTCTCTCATGGGGTGTCCAGGACCTCTCAAGATCCCCACCCCATTGAACCACGATTTACCATTTCCACCGACTTCGAGGACCTCCACCCCCGCCAACTGCCGTGACAATACCCTGACAGCATTCACATAACAAAATAAATACATTTAGACGCCTCTTAAAACAATACTCCAAAAGCCCACATATGCCGACTTCACCCCCCCCATTACCCTAACCAAAAAAGGGAGGGTGGGCGGGAGATTCCTCACTTGTCACGCAGGCACCTAAAATGGATGCCTGCGTGAGGAGCGTGCCCCTTTTTATGTGCCCCCTCCCCACAGTCCCCTAGTTCCACCCCTTATTTTCAAAAAATGCCCCTAAAGCCACCCCTCAAGTTCCCAGTTAACCCCTTACCACCGTATCCCTTCTAACTGCTCCAGCTCCCCAGGTCCCACGTAACCCCGTCATGGCGGCCTCCCTTTACGTGCCGTAGGCCCCCAGTACGGCCTTTCTTGACATAGGGTATACGTGAGTTCCGTGACCTGGAAAAAATTACCCCAACCCCCTTAAACAGATCTCTTAACAATCTAAAGAATAAACTTCTAACGTACTCAAAACAGCAGACGGAGACATATGTTGGATTTAATTGGCCACAGCAGCCATTTTATTAAATAAAAGATAACAGAACTTTTATGACAACCCAGAATAGGAGGGGCGGTCCTCGAAGCCCCAAAGTTATAAAAAACTCAGTATCCCAAAAACTCCACAATGTTCAGCCCAGGATGAGTCTTACCCCCAGCCGTAAAGCACCAGCTCAGGGATAGATAACAACCAATCCTGGTCCACCGAACCCACCCCCATGCCAGGGGTCCATAAATCCACCTCACGCGGAATAACCGTACCGCGCCTTGTTAAATTCTCTCATGGGGTGTCCAGGACCTCTCAAGATCCCCACCCCATTGAACCACGATTTACCATTTCCACCGACTTCGAGGACCTCCACCCCCGCCACGAACACGAATGGCCTGACACCTTAGCCATTCATGTCCCTCCACACCTTCAAGCTTAATTCAATGCCACTACGGATAGCCAAACACCACATATCGTTACCCACCGCGTTCAGGTGCACGCCATCAGCTCTCCAGTAAGCTCCTTGACCCGATTCCAAGTCCACATGTCTCACGGCCAACGCGCCATTCCTCACCATAAACCGAGATATGGCCCTGTTTATTTTAATCCGGGCCCTGTTCACCCCCTCGTGTGATCTAGCACCTCTCCATCTTTTACGGGGAATGATGTCGGACCACACCAACAACACTTTTGGAAACATGACCCAGAACCTCAGGATATCGAATTTGATATCCTTAATCAGCTCCCTACAAGACCGTTTAGCCAAATCATTCCCCCCTAAATGTATCACCACGATCTCCGGCACTCTATCCAGTCTAACAAAACGATGAAATTCAGGTAACCATTCCTTCCACACCATCCCCCTTTTACCGATCCATCGTAAAGTCACTGTCTCTCGAGAAAGACCCAACTGACGACCGTCCGGACGAACCGCAGCACGCAACGCAGCCCATACAACATACGAATGCCCCATGATCCAGACGAGCATCGGATCAGGCCCTGCAACACAGAAAGAAAGGCAACAAACAATTAACTTAACACAGCTTCTAACTCACAATAGGTTTGGGCGAACATACGACTGGAATCTTGAAGATTCCCACCTCCCAATTCTCCGAACCACATCCTCACCAAGGCCCCACCTAGCGGCCTCAGTCGCTGCCCCGATCCTGAAGGAGTGACCACTATATTGTGTTGCAGGTAAGCCCGCTGCCGCCAAACATTTCCTAAAAACAGAAATAAACTGAAAACGGGACAAGAAAGACCCATTTTCGTGCACCAAGAATGGCTCGTCTAACACCCCGCCCTTTGCCATGTACTTCTTCACGGATGCCACCGGGCACACCGGGGATCCTTCAACATTGAACAACACCACTTTGCACCCTTTCCCATACACGTCCGTTTTGGAAGCCTTAATAAACACTACCACCTTATTCCCTTCGACATCCACGTTTTCTCTTAACAAAATACCTTTTTTACTAACGGACGGGCTAACCAACTCACCTAACCGAAATGCCCCAAAGAAGGCCAAAGAAAAGGCTGCACGGAACAGAACCACTTCCCATTCGGAAAAACACACCTCTTGCAACTTCCGCTCAATGGCTGAGAGCACCTCATAAGATACGGGTCGGCGACCGTCCGAAGCCTTCCAGCCTTTCTTCCAACCCCGAACAACTTGCCGAACCAAGAAGGATTTCGTTATATCCTTACCCCCCCTACATTTAAGGTTGAAGGCTAGCCCCGCCAGAAACTTATTCAAACGTGTCACAGACCAACCTGCCTCCCAATGATGACCTAAGAACAACAACAAACCATACTCCTCCTCCATATCCTGGTCCATACTTGACATCCAGGATTCCCACAAGCTCCAAGCCTGATTATAATGAGACCAAGATGAATCCGCGAGCGATTTGGTAAATAACTCTGTTACGGCCCTCGCGGCAGGTTCCACAACTCCACTGGACAATCCCAGCCCGCGCTCTCCGCCTGTGGTGCCAAATCCCGGAAAAGCTGCCACTGAAATTGAGAAAGAGCAACAACTATTGGATCAGGCGCTGACAAGCTAACTTCAGATACAATCCATAAGTTAAACTTAAGACCCAGGAAAACCAAGTGCTGCAAGACCTTCACTACTGCAGGCGTAGCCGCTGACAACGAGTTTACCGCCGTCACCGTTCCAACATGCTCACAATGAAAAGAAATCTTCAAATTCCTCAATTTGTCACCCCACAGGGCCAACGCAACTCCCCTGGGGAACAAATGCAACAGTAGCCGGTTGTTTGTTAACCCCTCCTCCTTCCATTCTTCCGGCCAAGCCGCTGCTGACCAGCTACCATGAAAGAAAAGACCAAAGCCACTCATTTCAACGACATGCACCAAAATGCCCAAGGAGGTAGCATCTGCCACCGGCTGAATCCACAGAGATCTGCCATTGTACTCGTCCAGAAAATCCGCCCACATCTTCAAATCGTCCCGAAACTCTTTCTTTATCCTGATGAAATGCAAAGGGGACTTTACCCCTACTGTTGCCAAGGATAGGCGGCGGCAGAACGCTCGACCCATCGGCATGATCCTACATGCAAAGTTCAGTTTCCCTAACAACGATTGCAAACTGCGCAAATTTATCTTCTTCAAACCAATCGTATTAACCACATCTTGGCGCAACGCGGTAACCTTGTCTGCAGGTAGCCTACATTCCATTGCTACCGTGTCGATTTCAATGCCTAGGAAGCTCAACACTGTCACCGGACCAACTGTTTTATCCTCCGCCAAAGGCACCCCGAAGTTTTTTGTCACACTCTCCATTGTATGCAACAAAATCGAACAATCTGCTGATTCCGCTGGCCCTATAAACAGAAAGTCATCCAGATAGTGCGAACATGAGCGTATCCCAGACACATCTTTCACCACCCATTCTAGGAACGTGCTGAAGGCCTCAAAGTAAGCACATGAAATCGAGCAACCCATGGGAAGACAACGATCAACAAAGAAGCCGCCATCCCAAAAACAACCCAATAAATGCAAACTGTCAGTATGAACTGGCAACAAACGAAAGGCCGCTTCGATGTCGGTCTTAGCCAGCTTAGCCCCCTTTCCACATGCTCTAACCCACTCCATCGCTGAATCGAATGATAAGTACGACACCGAACTCAACTCGGGATCAATACCATCATTAACCGAAGATCCCTTCGGAAATGACAGGTGATGGATTAACCTAAATTTATTAGGTTCTTTCTTAGGGACCACGCCAAGAGGTGACACCCTCAGATTTGCAATCGGAGGGGCGACAAACGGGCCTGCCATTCTTCCCAGAGCAACTTCCTTATTCAACTTCTCCGACACGACCTCCGGGAATTGTAACGCCGATTTCAAATTTTTTCTTTTTAAACTAACATCCTGCTCAACATAAGGGATTTTGAAACCCTCCTTAAAACCGTCGCGCAATAAAACTGCAGCTGACCTATCAGGGTATCTACTTAGAAAGGCCTCCATCACGACCCACTGCACCGGAGTCACCCCTTTTGTCAGCTGAATCTCCAACTTTTTGCCTGTTACCCCTGAAACATTTTGAAGCGCTATGCACCCCCCGCAGGTTGAACACTCGTGCCTATATTTACACTTGCTCCCGAATCTGCATATGCCATCATTGAAGGCGAAACACAGTCCCTTCTGCAAAGCCGCCGAGTGTCCTGACTGCCCTGAACTCCCGGCGCCCCCGTGAAAAGGCTGGCTGGTCTGACCTAAACGGGACGGGACCATAACTCTCATCCACAACGCTATGTCCTTGTAATCCCACCTGATACTTGGCCTAAAAGCCTTACGCTGACGAAACTGTTCGTCATAGCGTAACCAACCCTGTCCCCCATAGGTCCTGTAAGCCTCCCCTATGGCATCTAAGTAACAAAATAATGCCGAGCAATTTTCCGGGGCCTTCTCCCCGATTACGCTAGCCATAATAGCGAAAGCTTGCAGCCAATTTGAAAATGATCTGGGAATCAGCCTATATCTCCGTTTCTCCTCATCTTCTTTTTTAGAGTCCTCCCTTCTAGGTCTATCCAAATTAAATCTCTCTAGGGGTAAAAGAGAAAATATTTCTATGTACTCCCCTTTCCAGATTTTTTCCCTAACCTCTTGTTTTAAATGTGCCCCTAACGGGCCCTCGAAGCAGACATAGACCTCCCCCCTAGCCGCATCGTCTAGTTGCGGTACATCCTCCTTTTCCTTATCCTGCAAAGCTCCCTCACCTGGTGCATCAATTCCTGACCCAGGCCCTGGTGCTGTTCCGTCCTTCTCCCTTGATGAGCTCCCCGTGTCTGCCGCAGGACCCGCACTGCTGGATGTACCCGTAACTTCAGACAACTGTCTAGACCCCTCAAACGACCCCGTATTTCCCAACCAAGCAGCTGACGGCAAAGACCCCCTGCTAAGACCGGACCCCCACAAGCCCGCTAGCTCCCCTAAACCTCTAAGGATTAAACCCATACCCCCGCTAGCAACTCCCGAAGTAATGTCACTATTCCTAGCTTCAGGGGAAACTATGCCTGGCAAATTAAAGATAGGGAAAATGTTCTCACCTAGCTGCCTGGGTGCTGTGAGCCCAGCAGCCGAAGATCCAGCTCCCAGCCGAAGGTGTCCTGCATCCCGACCGGCTTGATCCGCGATGTTGCCCGCCGAACTCCTGGCGGCCGTATCCGTGTCCTGGCGACTCGGTGATGCCGTCGACTGCCCTGGTGCTGCGGAAAGGGAAAAGGCCGAGCCAGCATCCTGCCGCCCGATGGAAGATGTGCGGCTCCTTGCCACGGATACGTCCCCGGCACTGCGTACCGAAGCGACGGAATGTCGCCTGCCGGAATCCGGAAAATTTCCGCCACCACCAGCAGAGGACGCAGATCCAGGAAAGTTCCAGCCATCACCAGCAGAGGGCGCAGATCCAGGAAAATCCCGGCCATCACCAGCAGAGGGCGCAGCTGCAGGAAAATCCCGGCCAACACCAGCAGAGGGCGCAGAACTTGCAATATCCAGGCCACCACCAGCAGAGGGCGCTGCTGCGTTGAAGACTCCAGAGCTGTGCACTGCAGAAGGCCGCACGCTGATGCCAGGGCCAGCCGACTGCCGCCCGCATAATCCTCGGCGCTGAGGGGCCACCGCACCTGACCCCCGTCTCCTCGGCTGTCGCTGCCTCCCACGCTGAGCGGCGCCAGCGGGCATGCTGGCGGCCGCCGTACCGGCTCCTGCTCCTGCCGCCCGGACACTGAAGGAGGGGAGGAAGGATCCACCCCCCGTTGTAGGCCCCGCCGCACTGGAGGATTCCTCCCGGCGCCGCGCTGTGAGGTGGAGGGAACAGCGCTGCTTACCGGAGGGTCCGCAGAGGGGCTCCTATTTCGGCACCGGGCCCTGGGGATGATGTCCGGGCTTAGGCGCGCCGGAGGCCTAGTCCTCCGCGGCCGGCGCCCGTCCTGCGGTGTCTGCGATGGTGCTCCCCTGGAGAAGGCTGTTAACGGATGCATTCAGCCAATCTGTCCCCTGGGAGCTGGCTGCCGTCCGGAGACGCTGGAGGATCGCTTCAACGTCCATTCTGGTAAGTGTGACAGAGATTCCTCACTTGTCACGCAGGCACCTAAAATGGATGCCTGCGTGAGGAGCGTGCCCCTTTTTATGTGCCCCCTCCCCACAGTCCCCTAGTTCCACCCCTTATTTTCAAAAAATGCCCCTAAAGCCACCCCTCAAGTTCCCAGTTAACCCCTTACCACCGTATCCCTTCTAACTGCTCCAGCTCCCCAGGTCCCACGTAACCCCGTCATGGCGGCCTCCCTTTACGTGCCGTGGGCCCCCAGTACGGCCTTTCTTGGCTGTTGTTAGCGATCTGTCTACTATTGATTTGTGGCTTATAGGCAGGAGTTACAGTTATGAAAATAAGCATCTTCTGAATATCACCATAACAGAACCAAGTAATAGTGCTAAACAGTGACTGAGTACCATCATACCATAGCCATGGTACATAACATTACCAGTGATCACTTGCTGCTGGTGCCAAAAAAGCAACCGAGCAGAACATGGTCACGGCTCTATACTGTCATAAACTAGCTGAAATCAAAGAAACTACGGTAACCAAGATATTTTTCTGAATAGTCACCATCATTTGTTTTTCAGTAGTTTTCTCACATCCTTAAATTATAGCGTTTATTGTTTTCCGCTTTATTAAAAGCATCCGCCCGAACAGGGACTTGAACCCTGGACCCTCAGATTAAAAGTCTGATGCTCTACCGACTGAGCTATCCGGGCTCTGTATCGAGTCGTGACTGAATACCGCCAAACCGTCACCATATACTAACAACAAATGTGATAAAATATCGCCAAACCACCACCACATAATAACACCAAATAGTGACTGAATACCGCCATACAATCACCACATAATAACACTGTAAACTGACTGAATATCGCCATGCAACACAAACATAATAACCTAAAATAGCGACAGAATACTGCCATACCATCACCACATAATAACAGCATATAATGACTGAACACCGCCATACAATTACCACATAAAATCACCAAATAGTGACTGAACACCATCCCAACATAAAAACACCAAATAATGACTGATTACCACAATACCATGACCACATAATAACACAAAATAGTGACTGAATACCGCCATACTAAGTTACACCCACTTTACTCTCGTGATGACCTCACGTGAGTCTGCTTGTGGGATGCCCTCAGCCGTTCAGAATTTTATGAAATTCCCAACTTATGTGATATCTTTACCCCTGAAGATCGCAAAAGGTTGAGATCGCTGCCATATCTTTTATCAGGATTTTACCACTACCCAGAGACCAAACATCACATGGCTGTTGTTAGCGATCTGTCTACTATTGATTTGTGGCTTATAGGCAGGAGTTACAGTTATGAAAATAAGCATCTTCTGAATATCACCATAACAGAACCAAGTAATAGTGCTAAACAGTGACTGAGTACCATCATACCATAGCCATGGTACATAACATTACCAGTGATCACTTGCTGCTGGTGCCAAAAAAGCAACCGAGCAGAACATGGTCACGGCTCTATACTGTCATAAACTAGCTGAAATCAAAGAAACTACGGTAACCAAGATATTTTTCTGAATAGTCACCATCATTTGTTTTTCAGTAGTTTTCTCACATCCTTAAATTATAGCGTTTATTGTTTTCCGCTTTATTAAAAGCATCCGCCCGAACAGGGACTTGAACCCTGGACCCTCAGATTAAAAGTCTGATGCTCTACCGACTGAGCTATCCGGGCTCTGTATCGAGTTGTGACTGAATACCGCCAAACCGTCACCATATACTAACAACAAATGTGATAAAATATCGCCAAACCACCACCACATAATAACACCAAATAGTGACTGAATACCGCCATACAATCACCACATAATAACACTGTAAACTGACTGAATATCGCCATGCAACACAAACATAATAACCTAAAATAGCGACAGAATACTGCCATACCATCACCACATAATAACAGCATATAATGACTGAACACCGCCATACAATTACCACATAAAATCACCAAATAGTGACTGAACACCATCCCAACATAAAAACACCAAATAATGACTGATTACCACAATACCATGACCACATAATAACACAAAATAGTGACTGAATACCGCCATACTAAGTTACACCCACTTTACTCTCGTGATGACCTCACGTGAGTCTGCTTGTGGGATGCCCTCAGCCGTTCAGAATTTTATGAAATTCCCAACTTATGTGATATCTTTACCCCTGAAGATCGCAAAAGGTTGAGATCGCCGCCATATCTTTTATCAGGATTTTACCACTACCCAGAGACCAAACATCACATGGCTGTTGTTAGCGATCTGTCTACTATTGATTTGTGGCTTATAGGCAGGAGTTACAGTTATGAAAATAAGCATCTTCTGAATATCACCATAACAGAACCAAGTAATAGTGCGAAACAGTGACTGAGTACCATCATACCATAGCCATGGTACATAACATTACCAGTGATCACTTGCTGCTGGTGCCAAAAAAGCAACCGAGCAGAACATGGTCACGGCTCTATACTGTCATAAACTAGCTGAAATCAAAGAAACTACGGTAACCAAGATATTTTTCTGAATAGTCACCATCATTTGTTTTTCACTAGTTTTCTCACATCCTTAAATTATAGCGTTTATTGTTTTCCGCTTTATTAAAAGCATCCGCCCGAACAGGGACTTGAACCCTGGACCCTCAGATTAAAAGTCTGATGCTCTACCGACTGAGCTATCCGGGCTCTGTATCGAGTCGTGACTGAATACCGCCAAACCGTCACCATATACTAACAACAAATGTGATAAAATATCGCCAAACCACCACCACATAATAACACCAAATAGTGACTGAATACCGCCATACAATCACCACATAATAACACTGTAAACTGACTGAATATCGCCATGCAACACAAACATAATAACCTAAAATAGCGACAGAATACTGCCATACCATCACCACATAATAACAGCATATAATGACTGAACACCGCCATACAATTACCACATAAAATCACCAAATAGTGACTGAACACCATCCCAACATAAAAACACCAAATAATGACTGATTACCACAATACCATGACCACATAATAACACAAAATAGTGACTGAATACCGCCATACTAAGTTACACCCACTTTACTCTCGTGATGACCTCACGTGAGTCTGCTTGTGGGATGCCCTCAGCCGTTCAGAATTTTATGAAATTCCCAACTTATGTGATATCTTTACCCCTGAAGATCGCAAAAGGTTGAGATCGCCGCCATATCTTTTATCAGGATTTTACCACTACCCAGAGACCAAACATCACATGGCTGTTGTTAGCGATCTGTCTACTATTGATTTGTGGCTTATAGGCAGGAGTTACAGTTATGAAAATAAGCATCTTCTGAATATCACCATAACAGAACCAAGTAATAGTGCTAAACAGTGACTGAGTACCATCATACCATAGCCATGGTACATAACATTACCAGTGATCACTTGCTGCTGGTGCCAAAAAAGCAACCGAGCAGAACATGGTCACGGCTCTATACTGTCATAAACTAGCTGAAATCAAAGAAACTACGGTAACCAAGATATTTTTCTGAATAGTCACCATCATTTGTTTTTCAGTAGTTTTCTCACATCCTTAAATTATAGCGTTTATTGTTTTCCGCTTTATTAAAAGCATCCGCCCGAACAGGGACTTGAACCCTGGACCCTCAGATTAAAAGTCTGATGCTCTACCGACTGAGCTATCCGGGCTCTGTATCGAGTCGTGACTGAATACCGCCAAACCGTCACCATATACTAACAACAAATGTGATAAAATATCGCCAAACCACCACCGCTTAATAACACCAAATAGTGACTGAATATCGCCATACAATCACCACATAATAACATGATGCTCTACCGACTGAGCTATCCGGGCTCTGTATCGAGTCGTGACTGAATACCGCCAAACCGTCACCATATACTAACAACAAATGTGATAAAATATCGCCAAACCACCACCACATAATAACACCAAATAGTGACTGAATACCGCCATAGAATCACCACATAATAACACTGTAAACTGACTGAATATCGCCATGCAACACAAACATAATAACCTAAAATAGCGACAGAATACTGCCATACCATCACCACATAATAACAGCATATAATGACTGAACACCGCCATACAATTACCACATAAAATCACCAAATAGTGACTGAACACCATCTCAACATAAAAACACCAAATAATGACTGATTACCACAATACCATGACCACATAATAACACAAAATAGTGACTGAATAC
This sequence comes from Ranitomeya imitator, assembly GCF_032444005.1. Lineage (NCBI taxonomy): Eukaryota > Metazoa > Chordata > Amphibia > Anura > Dendrobatidae > Ranitomeya > Ranitomeya imitator. Next base: position 661,178,298 of record NC_091285.1, on the reverse strand, counting down.
CGCCATACTAAGTTACACCCACTTTACTCTCGTGATGACCTCACGTGAGTCTGCTTGTGGGATGCCCTCAGCCGTTCAGAATTTTATGAAATTCCCAACTTATGTGATATCTTTACCCCTGAAGATCGCAAAAGGTTGAGATCGCCGCCATTTCTTTTATCAGGATTTTACCACTACCCAGAGACCAAACATCACATGGCTGTTGTTAGCGATCTGTCTACTATTGATTTGTGGCTTATAGGCAGGAGTTACAGTTATGAAAATAAGCATCTTCTGAATATCACCATAACAGAACCAAGTAATAGTGCTAAACAGTGACTGAGTACCATCATACCATAGCCATGGTACATAACATTACCAGTGATCACTTGCTGCTGGTGCCAAAAAAGCAACCGAGCAGAACATGGTCACGGCTCTATACTGTCATAAACTAGCTGAAATCAAAGAAACTACGGTAACCAAGATATTTTTCTGAATAGTCACCATCATTTGTTTTTCAGTAGTTTTCTCACATCCTTAAATTATAGCGTTTATTGTTTTCCGCTTTATTAAAAGCATCCGCCTGAACAGGGACTTGAACCCTGGACCCTCAGATTAAAAGTCTGATGCTCTACCGACTGAGCTATCCGGGATCTGTATCGAGTCGTGACTGAATACCGCCAAACCGTCACCATATACTAACAACAAATGTGATAAAATATCGCCAAACCACCACCACATAATAACACCAAATAGTGACTGAATACCGCCATACAATCACCACATAATAACACTGTAAACTGACTGAATATCGCCATGCAACACAAACATAATAACCTAAAATAGCGACAGAATACTGCCATACCATCACCACATAATAACAGCATATAATGACTGAACACCGCCATACAATTACCACATAAAATCACCAAATAGTGACTGAACACCATGCCAACATAAAAACACCAAATATTGACTGATTACCACAATACCATGACCACATAATAACACAAAATAGTGACTGAATACCGCCATACTAAGTTACACCCACTTTACTCTCGTGATGACCTCACGTGAGTCTGCTTGTGGGATGCCCTCAGCCGTTCAGAATTTTATGAAATTCCCAACTTATGTGATATCTTTACCCCTGAAGATCGCAAAAGGTTCAGATCGCCGCCATATCTTTTATCAGGATTTTACCACTACCCAGAGACCAAACATCACATGGCTGTTGTTAGCGATCTGTCTACTATTGATTTGTGGCTTATAGGCAGGAGTTACAGTTATGAAAATAAGCATCTTCTGAATATCACCATAACAGAACCAAGTAATAGTGCTAAACAGTGACTGAGTACCATCATACCATAGCCATGGTACATAACATTACCAGTGATCACTTGCTGCTGGTGCCAAAAAAGCAACCGAGCAGAACATGGTCACGGCTCTATACTGTCATAAACTAGCTGAAATCAAAGAAACTACGGTAACCAAGATATTTTTCTGAATAGTCACCATCATTTGTTTTTCAGTAGTTTTCTCACATCCTTAAATTATAGCGTTTATTGTTTTCCGCTTTATTAAAAGCATCCGCCCGAACAGGGACTTGAACCCTGGACCCTCAGATTAAAAGTCTGATGCTCTACCGACTGAGCTATCCGGGCTCTGTATCGAGTTGTGACTGAATACCGCCAAACCGTCACCATATACTAACAACAAATGTGATAAAATATCGCCAAACCACCACCACATAATAACACCAAATAGTGACTGAATACCGCCATACAATCACCACATAATAACACTGTAAACTGACTGAATATCGCCATGCAACACAAACATAATAACCTAAAATAGCGACAGAATACTGCCATACCATCACCACATAATAACAGCATATAATGACTGAACACCGCCATACAATTACCACATAAAATCACGAAATAGTGACTGAACACCATCCCAACATAAAAACACCAAATAATGACTGATTACCACAATACCATGACCACATAATAACACAAAATAGTGACTGAATACCGCCATACTAAGTTACACCCACTTTACTCTCGTGATGACCTCACGTGAGTCTGCTTGTGGGATGCCCTCAGCCGTTCAGAATTTTATGAAATTCCCAACTTATGTGATATCTTTACCCCTGAAGATCGCAAAAGGTTGAGATCGCCGCCATATCTTTTATCAGGATTTTACCACTACCCAGAGACCAAACATCACATGGCTGTTGTTAGCGATCTGTCTACTATTGATTTGTGGCTTATAGGCAGGAGTTACAGTTATGAAAATAAGCATCTTCTGAATATCACCATAACAGAACCAAGTAATAGTGCTAAACAGTGACTGAGTACCATCATACCATAGCCATGGTACATAACATTACCAGTGATCACTTGCTGCTGGTGCCAAAAAAGCAACCGAGCAGAACATGGTCACGGCTCTATACTGTCATAAACTAGCTGAAATCAAAGAAACTACGGTAACCAAGATATTTTTCTGAATAGTCACCATCATTTGTTTTTCAGTAGTTTTCTCACATCCTTAAATTATAGCGTTTATTGTTTTCCGCTTTATTAAAAGCATCCGCCCGAACAGGGACTTGAACCCTGGACCCTCAGATTAAAAGTCTGATGCTCTACCGACTGAGCTATCCGGGCTCTGTATCGAGTCGTGACTGAATACCGCCAAACCGTCACCATATACTAACAACAAATGTGATAAAATATCGCCAAACCACCACCACATAATAACACCAAATAGTGACTGAATACCGCCATACAATCACCACATAATAACACTGTAAACTGACTGAATATCGCCATGCAACACAAACATAATAACCTAAAATAGCGACAGAATACTGCCATACCATCACCACATAATAACAGCATATAATGACTGAACACCGCCATACAATTACCACATAAAATCACCAAATAGTGACTGAACACCATCCCAACATAAAAACACCAAATAATGACTGATTACCACAATACCATGACCACATAATAACACAAAATAGTGACTGAATACCGCCATACTAAGTTACACCCACTTTACTCTCGTGATGACCTCACGTGAGTCTGCTTGTGGGATGCCCTCAGCCGTTCAGAATTTTATGAAATTCCCAACTTATGTGATATCTTTACCCCTGAAGATCGCAAAAGGTTGAGATCGCTGCCATATCTTTTATCAGGATTTTACCACTACCCAGAGACCAAACATCACATGGCTGTTGTTAGCGATCTGTCTACTATTGATTTGTGGCTTATAGGCAGGAGTTACAGTTATGAAAATAAGCATCTTCTGAATATCACCATAACAGAACCAAGTAATAGTGCTAAACAGTGACTGAGTACCATCATACCATAGCCATGGTACATAACATTACCAGTGATCACTTGCTGCTGGTGCCAAAAAAGCAACCGAGCAGAACATGGTCACGGCTCTATACTGTCATAAACTAGCTGAAATCAAAGAAACTACGGTAACCAAGATATTTTTCTGAATAGTCACCATCATTTGTTTTTCAGTAGTTTTCTCACATCCTTAAATTATAGCGTTTATTGTTTTCCGCTTTATTAAAAGCATCCGCCCGAACAGGGACTTGAACCCTGGACCCTCAGATTAAAAGTCTGATGCTCTACCGACTGAGCTATCTGGGCTCTGTATCGAGTCGTGACTGAATACCGCCAAACCGTCACCATATACTAACAACAAATGTGATAAAATATCGCCAAACCACCACCACATAATAACACCAAATAGTGACTGAATACCGCCATACAATCACCACATAATAACACTGTAAACTGACTGAATATCGCCATGCAACACAAACATAATAACCTAAAATAGCGACAGAATACTGCCATACCATCACCACATAATAACAGCATATAATGACTGAACACCGCCATACAATTACCACATAAAATCACCAAATAGTGACTGAACACCATCCCAACATAAAAACACCAAATAATGACTGATTACCACAATACCATGACCACATAATAACACAAAATAGTGACTGAATACCGCCATACTAAGTTACACCCACTTTACTCTCGTGATGACCTCACGTGAGTCTGCTTGTGGGATGCCCTCAGCCGTTCAGAATTTTATGAAATTCCCAACTTATGTGATATCTTTACCCCTGAAGATCGCAAAAGGTTCAGATCGCCGCCATATCTTTTATCAGGATTTTACCACTACCCAGAGACCAAACATCACATGGCTGTTGTTAGCGATCTGTCTACTATTGATTTGTGGTTTATAGGCAGGAGTTACAGTTATAAAAATAAGCATCTTCTGAATATCACCATAACAGAACCAAGTAATAGTGCTAAACAGTGACTGAGTACCATCATACCATAGCCATGGTACATAACATTACCAGTGATCACTTGCTGCTGGTGCCAAAAAAGCAACCGAGCAGAACATGGTCACGGCTCTATACTGTCATAAACTAGCTGAAATCAAAGAAACTACGGTAACCAAGATATTTTTCTGAATAGTCACCATCATTTGTTTTTCACTAGTTTTCTCACATCCTTAAATTATAGCGTTTATTGTTTTCCGCTTTATTAAAAGCATCCGCCCGAACAGGGACTTGAACCCTGGACCCTCAGATTAAAAGTCTGATGCTCTACCGACTGAGCTATCCGGGCTCTGTATCGAGTCGTGACTGAATACCGCCAAACCGTCACCATATACTAACAACAAATGTGATAAAATATCGCCAAACCACCACCACATAATAACACCAAATAGTGACTGAATACCGCCATACAATCACCACATAATAACACTGTAAACTGACTGAATATCGCCATGCAACACAAACATAATAACCTAAAATAGCGACAGAATACTGCCATACCATCACCACATAATAACAGCATATAATGACTGAACACCGCCATACAATTACCACATAAAATCACCAAATAGTGACTGAACACCATCCCAACATAAAAACACCAAATAATGACTGATTACCACAATACCATGACCACATAATAACACAAAATAGTGACTGAATACCGCCATACTAAGTTACACCCACTTTACTCTCGTGATGACCTCACGTGAGTCTGCTTGTGGGATGCCCTCAGCCGTTCAGAATTTTATGAAATTCCCAACTTATGTGATATCTTTACCCCTGAAGATCGCAAAAGGTTGAGATCGCCGCCATATCTTTTATCAGGATTTTACCACTACCCAGAGACCAAACATCACATGGCTGTTGTTAGCGATCTGTCTACTATTGATTTGTGGCTTATAGGCAGGAGTTACAGTTATGAAAATAAGCATCTTCTGAATATCACCATAACAGAACCAAGTAATAGTGCGAAACAGTGACTGAGTACCATCATACCATAGCCATGGTACATAACATTACCAGTGATCACTTGCTGCTGGTGCCAAAAAAGCAACCGAGCAGAACATGGTCACGGCTCTATACTGTCATAAACTAGCTGAAATCAAAGAAACTACGGTAACCAAGATATTTTTCTGAATAGTCACCATCATTTGTTTTTCACTAGTTTTCTCACATCCTTAAATTATAGCGTTTATTGTTTTCCGCTTTATTAAAAGCATCCGCCCGAACAGGGACTTGAACCCTGGACCCTCAGATTAAAAGTCTGATGCTCTACCGACTGAGCTATCCGGGCTCTGTATCGAGTCGTGACTGAATACCGCCAAACCGTCACCATATACTAACAACAAATGTGATAAAATATCGCCAAACCACCACCACATAATAACACCAAATAGTGACTGAATACCGCCATACAATCACCACATAATAACACTGTAAACTGACTGAATATCGCCATGCAACACAAACATAATAACCTAAAATAGCGACAGAATACTGCCATACCATCACCACATAATAACAGCATATAATGACTGAACACCGCCATACAATTACCACATAAAAACACCAAATAATGACTGATTACCACAATACCATGACCACATAATAACACAAAATAGTGACTGAATACCGCCATACTAAGTTACACCCACTTTACTCTCGTGATAACCTCACGTGAGTCTGCTTGTGGGATGCCCTCAGCCGTTCAGAATTTTATGAAATTCCCAACTTATGTGATATCTTTACCCCTGAAGATCGCAAAAGGTTGAGATCGCTGCCATATCTTTTATCAGGATTTTACCACTACCCAGAGACCAAACATCACATGGCTGTTGTTAGCGATCTGTCTACTATTGATTTGTGGCTTATAGGCAGGAGTTACAGTTATGAAAATAAGCATCTTCTGAATATCACCATAACAGAACCAAGTAATAGTGCTAAACAGTGACTGAGTACCATCATACCATAGCCATGGTACATAACATTACCAGTGATCACTTGCTGCTGGTGCCAAAAAAGCAACCGAGCAGAACATGGTCACGGCTCTATACTGTCATAAACTAGCTGGAATCAAAGAAACAACGGTAACCAAGATATTTTTCTGAATAGTCACCATCATTTGTTTTTCAGTAGTTTTCTCACATCCTTAAATTATAGCGTTTATTGTTTTCCGCTTTATTAAAAGCATCCGCCCGAACAGGGACTTGAACTCTGGACCCTCAGATTAAGAGTCTGATGCTCTACCGACTGAGCTATCCGGGCTCTGTATCGAGTTGTGACTGAATACCGCCAAACCGTCACCATATACTAACAACAAATGTGATAAAATATCGCCAAACCACCACCACATAATAACACCAAATAGTGACTGAATACCGCCATACAATCACCACATAATAACACTGTAAACTGACTGAATATCCCCATGCAACACAAACATAATAACCTAAAATAGCGACAGAATACTGCCATACCATCACCACATAATAACAGCATATAATGACTGAACACCGCCATACAATTACCACATAAAATCACCAAATAGTGACTGAACACCATCCCAACATAAAAACACCAAATAATGACTGATTACCACAATACCATGACCACATAATAACACAAAATAGTGACTGAATACCGCCATACTAAGTTACACCCACTTTACTCTCGTGATGACCTCACGTGAGTCTGCTTGTGGGATGCCCTCAGCCGTTCAGAATTTTATGAAATTCCCAACTTATGTGATATCTTTACCCCTGAAGATCGCAAAAGGTTGAGATCGCCGCCATATCTTTTATCAGGATTTTACCACTACCCAGAGACCAAACATCACATGGCTGTTGTTAGCGATCTGTCTACTATTGATTTGTGGCTTATAGGCAGGAGTTACAGTTATGAAAATAAGCATCTTCTGAATATCACCATAACAGAACCAAGTAATAGTGCTAAACAGTGACTGAGTACCATCATACCATAGCCATGGTACATAACATTACCAGTGATCACTTGCTGCTGGTGCCAAAAAAGCAACCGAGCAGAACATGGTCACGGCTCTATACTGTCATAAACTAGCTGGAATCAAAGAAACTACGGTAACCAAGATATTTTTCTGAATAGTCACCATCATTTGTTTTTCAGTAGTTTTCTCACATCCTTAAATTATAGCGTTTATTGTTTTCCGCTTTATTAAAAGCATACGCCCGAACAGGGACTTGAACCCTGGACCCTCAGATTAAAAGTCTGATGCTCTACCGACTGAGCTATCCGGGTTCTGTATCGATTCGTGACTGAATACCGCCAAACCGTCACCATATACTAACAACAAATGTGATAAAATATCGCCAAACCACCACCGCTTAATAACACCAAATAGTGACTGAATATCGCCATACAATCACCACATAATAACATGATGCTCTACCGACTGAGCTATCCGGGCTCTGTATCGAGTCGTGACTGAATACCGCCAAACCGTCACCATATACTAACAACAAATGTGATAAAATATCGCCAAACCACCACCACATAATAACACCAAATAGTGACTGAATACCGCCATAGAATCACCACATAATAACACTGTAAACTGACTGAATATCGCCATGCAACACAAACATAATAACCTAAAATAGCGACAGAATACTGCCATACCATCACCACATAATAACAGCATATAATGACTGAACACCGCCATACAATTACCACATAAAATCACCAAATAGTGACTGAACACCATCCCAACATAAAAACACCAAATAATGACTGATTACCACAATACCATGACCACATAATAACACAAAATAGTGACTGAATACCGCCATACTAAGTTACACCCACTTTACTCTCGTGATGACCTCACGTGAGTCTGCTTGTGGGATGCCCTCAGCCGTTCAGAATTTTATGAAATTCCCAACTTATGTGATATCTTTACCCCTGAAGATCGCAAAAGGTTGAGATCGCCGCCATTTCTTTTATCAGGATTTTACCACTACCCAGAGACCAAACATCACATGGCTGTTGTTAGCGATCTGTCTACTATTGATTTGTGGCTTATAGGCAGGAGTTACAGTTATGAAAATAAGCATCTTCTGAATATCACCATAACAGAACCAAGTAATAGTGCTAAACAGTGACTGAGTACCATCATACCATAGCCATGGTACATAACATTACCAGTGATCACTTGCTGCTGGTGCCAAAAAAGCAACCGAGCAGAACATGGTCACGGCTCTATACTGTCATAAACTAGCTGAAATCAAAGAAACTACGGTAACCAAGATATTTTTCTGAATAGTCACCATCATTTGTTTTTCAGTAGTTTTCTCACATCCTTAAATTATAGCGTTTATTGTTTTCCGCTTTATTAAAAGCATCCGCCCGAACAGGGACTTGAACCCTGGACCCTCAGATTAAAAGTCTGATGCTCTACCGACTGAGCTATCCGGGCTCTGTATCGAGTCGTGACTGAATACCGCCAAACCGTCACCATATACTAACAACAAATGTGATAAAATATCGCCAAACCACCACCACATAATAACACCAAATAGTGACTGAATACCGCCATACAATCACCACATAATAACACTGTAAACTGACTGAATATCGCCATGCAACACAAACATAATAACCTAAAATAGCGACAGAATACTGCCATACCATCACCACATAATAACAGCATATAATGACTGAACACCGCCATACAATTACCACATAAAATCACGAAATAGTGACTGAACACCATCCCAACATAAAAACACCAAATAATGACTGATTACCACAATACCATGACCACATAATAACACAAAATAGTGACTGAATACCGCCATACTAAGTTACACCCACTTTACTCTCGTGATGACCTCACGTGACTCTGCTTGTGGGATGCCCTCAGCCATTCAGAATTTTATGAAATTCCCAACTTATGTGATATCTTTACCCCTGAAGATCGCAAAAGGTTGAGATCGCCGCCATATCTTTTATCAGGATTTTACCACTACCCAGAGACCAAACATCACATGGCTGTTGTTAGCGATCTGTCTACTATTGATTTGTGGCTTATAGGCAGGAGTTACAGTTATGAAAATAAGCATCTTCTGAATATCACCATAACAGAACCAAGTAATAGTGCTAAACAGTGACTGAGTACCATCATACCATAGCCATGGTACATAACATTACCAGTGATCACTTGCTGCTGGTGCCAAAAAAGCAACCGAGCAGAACATGGTCACGGCTCTATACTGTCATAAACTAGCTGAAATCAAAGAAACTACGGTAACCAAGATATTTTTCTGAATAGTCACCATCATTTGTTTTTCAGTAGTTTTCTCACATCCTTAAATTATAGCGTTTATTGTTTTACGCTTTATTAAAAGCATCCGCCCGAACAGGGACTTGAACCCTGGACCCTCAGATTAAAAGTCTGATGCGCTACCGACTGAGCTATCCGGGCTCTGTATCGAGTCGTGACTGAATACCGCCAAACCGTCACCATATACTAACAACAAATGTGATAAAATATCGCCAAACCACCACCACATAATAACACCAAATAGTGACTGAATACCGCCATACAATCACCACATAATAACACTGTAAACTGACTGAATATCGCCATGCAACACAAACATAATAACCTAAAATAGCGACAGAATACTGCCATACCATCACCACATAATAACAGCATATAATGACTGAACACCGCCATACAATTACCACATAAAATCACCAAATAGTGACTGAACACCATCCCAACATAAAAACACCAAATAATGACTGATTACCACAATACCATGACCACATAATAACACAAAATAGTGACTGAATACCGCCATACTAAGTTACACCCACTTTACTCTCGTGATGACCTCACGTGAGTCTGCTTGTGGGATGCCCTCAGCCGTTCAGAATTTTATGAAATTCCCAACTTATGTGATATCTTTACCCCTGAAGATCGCAAAAGGTTCAGATCGCCGCCATATCTTTTATCAGGATTTTACCACTACCCAGAGACCAAACATCACATGGCTGTTGTTAGCGATCTGTCTACTATTGATTTGTGGCTTATAGGCAGGAGTTACAGTTATGAAAATAAGCATCTTCTGAATATCACCATAACAGAACCAAGTAATAGTGCTAAACAGTGACTGAGTACCATCATACCATAGCCATGGTACATAACATTACCAGTGATCACTTGCTGCTGGTGCCAAAAAAGCAACCGAGCAGAACATGGTCACGGCTCTATACTGTCATAAACTAGCTGAAATCAAAGAAACTACGGTAACCAAGATATTTTTCTGAATAGTCACCATCATTTGTTTTTCAGTAGTTTTCTCACATCCTTAAATTATAGCGTTTATTGTTTTCCGCTTTATTAAAAGCATCCGCCCGAACAGGGACTTGAACCCTGGACCCTCAGATTAAAAGTCTGATGCTCTACCGACTGAGATATCCGGGCTCTGTATCGAGTCGTGACTGAATACCGCCAAACCGTCACCATATACTAACAACAAATGTGATAAAATATCGCCAAACCACCACCACATAATAACACCAAATAGTGACTGAATACCGCCATACAATCACCACATAATAACACTGTAAACTGACTGAATATCGCCATGCAACACAAACATAATAACCTAAAATAGCGACAGAATACTGCCATACCATCACCACATAATAACAGCATATAATGACTGAACACCGCCATACAATTACCACATAAAATCACCAAATAGTGACTGAACACCATCCCAACATAAAAACACCAAATAATGACTGATTACCACAATACCATGACCACATAATAACACAAAATAGTGACTGAATACCGCCATACTAAGTTACACCCACTTTACTCTCGTGATGACCTCACGTGAGTCTGCTTGTGGGATGCCCTCAGCCGTTCAGAATTTTATGAAATTCCCAACTTATGTGATATCTTTACCCCTGAAGATCGCAAAAGGTTGAGATCGCTGACATATCTTTTATCAGGATTTTACCACTACCCAGAGACCAAACATCACATGGCTGTTGTTAGCGATCTGTCTACTATTGATTTGTGGCTTATAGGCAGGAGTTACAGTTATGAAAATAAGCATCTTCTGAATATCACCATAACAGAACCAAGTAATAGTGCTAAACAGTGACTGAGTACCATCATACCATAGCCATGGTACATAACATTACCAGTGATCACTTGCTGCTGGTGCCAAAAAAGCAACCGAGCAGAACATGGTCACGGCTCTATACTGTCATAAACTAGCTGAAATCAAAGAAACTACGGTAACCAAGATATTTTTCTGAATAGTCACCATCATTTGTTTTTCAGTAGTTTTCTCACATCCTTAAATTATAGCGTTTATTGTTTTCCGCTTTATTAAAAGCATCCGCCCGAACAGGGACTTGAACCCTGGACCCTCAGATTAAAAGTCTGATGCGCTACCGACTGAGCTATCCGGGCTCTGTATCGAGTCGTGACTGAATACCGCCAAACCGTCACCATATACTAACAACAAATGTGACAAAATATTGCCAAACCACCACCACATAATAACACCAAATAGTGACTGAATACCGCCATACAATCACCACATAATAACACTGTAAACTGACTGAATATCGCCATGCAACACAAACATAATAACCTAAAATAGCGACAGAATACTGCCATACCATCACCACATAATAACAGCATATAATGACTGAACACCGCCATACAATTACCACATAAAATCACCAAATAGTGACTGAACACCATCCCAACATAAAAACACCAAATAATGACTGATTACCACAATACCATGACCACATAATAACACAAAATAGTGACTGAATACCGCCATACTAAGTTACACCCACTTTACTCTCGTGATGACCTCACGTGAGTCTGCTTGTGGGATGCCCTCAGCCGTTCAGAATTTTATGAAATTCCCAACTTATGTGATATCTTTACCCCTGAAGATCGCAAAAGGTTGAGATCGCCGCCATATCTTTTATCAGGATGTTACCACTACCCAGAGACCAAACATCACATGGCTGTTGTTAGCGATCTGTCTACTATTGATTTGTGGCTTATAGGCAGGAGTTACAGTTATGAAAATAAGCATCTTCTGAATATCACCATAACAGAACCAAGTAATAGTGCTAAACAGTGACTGAGTACCATCATACTATAGCCATGGTACATAACATTACCAGTGATCACTTGCTGCTGGTGCCAAAAAAGCAACCGAGCAGAACATGGTCACGGCTCTATACTGTCATAAACTAGCTGAAATCAAAGAAACTACGGTAACCAAGATATTTTTCTGAATAGTCACCATCATTTGTTTTTCAGTAGTTTTCTCACATCCTTAAATTATAGCGTTTATTGTTTTCCGCTTTATTAAAAGCATCCGCCCGAACAGGAACTTGAACCCTGGACCCTCAGATTAAAAGTCTGATGCTCTACCGACTGAGCTATCCGGGCTCTGTATCGAGTCGTGACTGAATACCGCCAAACCGTCACCATATACTAACAACAAATGTGATAAAATATCGCCAAACCACCACCACATAATAACACCAAATAGTGACTGAATACCGCCATACAATCACCACATAATAACACTGTAAACTGACTGAATATCGCCATGCAACACAAACATAATAACCTAAAATAGCGACAGAATACTGCCATACCATCACCACATAATAACAGCATATAATGACTGAACACCGCCATACAATTACCACATAAAATCACCAAATAGTGACTGAACACCATCCCAACATAAAAACACCAAATAATGACTGATTACCACAATACCATGACCACATAATAACACAAAATAGTGACTGAATACCGCCATACTAAGTTACACCCACTTTACTCTCGTGATGACCTCACGTGAGTCTGCTTGTGGGATGCCCTCAGCCGTTCAGAATTTTATGAAATTCCCAACTTATGTGATATCTTTACCCCTGAAGATCGCAAAAGGTTGAGATCGCCGCCATATCTTTTATCAGGATTTTACCACTACCCAGAGACCAAACATCACATGGCTGTTGTTAGCGATCTGTCTACTATTGATTTGTGGCTTATAGGCAGGAGTTACAGTTATGAAAATAAGCATCTTCTGAATATCACCATAACAGAACCAAGTAATAGTGCTAAACAGTGACTGAGTACCATCATACCATAGCCATGGTACATAACATTACCAGTGATCACTTGCTGCTGGTGCCAAAAAAGCAACCGAGCAGAACATGGTCACGGCTCTATACTGTCATAAACTAGCTGAAATCAAAGAAACTACGGTAACCAAGATATTTTTCTGAATAGTCACCATCATTTGTTTTTCAGTAGTTTTCTCACATCCTTAAATTATAGCGTTTATTGTTTTCCGCTTTATTAAAAGCATCCGCCCGAACAGGGACTTGAACCCTGGACCCTCAGATTAAAAGTCTGATGCTCTACCGACTGAGCTATCCGGGCTCTGTATCGAGTCGTGACTGAATACCGCCAAACCGTCACCATATACTAACAACAAATGTGATAAAATATCGCCAAACCACCACCACATAATAACACCAAATAGTGACTGAATACCGCCATACAATCACCACATAATAACACTGTAAACTGACTGAATATCGCCATGCAACACAAACATAATAACCTAAAATAGCGACAGAATACTGCCATACCATCACCACATAATAACAGCATATAATGACTGAACACCGCCATACAATTACCACATAAAATCACCAAATAGTGACTGAACACCATCCCAACATAAAAACACCAAATAATGACTGATTACCACAATACCATGACCACATAATAACACAAAATAGTGACTGAATACCGCCATACTAAGTTACACCCACTTTACTCTCGTGATGACCTCACGTGAGTCTGCTTGTGGGATGCCCTCAGCCGTTCAGAATTTTATGAAATTCCCAACTTATGTGATATCTTTACCCCTGAAGATCGCAAAAGGTTCAGATCGCCGCCATATCTTTTATCAGGATTTTACCACTACCCAGAGACCAAACATCACATGGCTGTTGTTAGCGATCTGTCTACTATTGATTTGTGGCTTATAGGCAGGAGTTACAGTTATGAAAATAAGCATCTTCTGAATATCACCATAACAGAACCAAGTAATAGTGCTAAACAGTGACTGAGTACCATCATACCATAGCCATGGTACATTACATTACCAGTGATCACTTGCTGCTGGTGCCAAAAAAGCAACCGAGCAGAATATGGTCACGGCTCTATACTGTCATAAACTAGCTGAAATCAAAGAAACTACGGTAACCAAGATATTTTTCTGAATAGTCACCATCATTTGTTTTTCAGTAGTTTTCTCACATCCTTAAATTATAGCGTTTATTGTTTTCCGCTTTATTAAAAGCATCCGCCCGAACAGGGACTTGAACCCTGGACCCTCAGATTAAAAGTCTGATGCTCTACCGACTGAGCTATCCGGGCTCTGTATCGAGTCGTGACTGAATACCGCCAAACCGTCACCATATACTAACAACAAATGTGATAAAATATCGCCAAACCACCACCACATAATAACACCAAATAGTGACTGAATACCGCCATACAATCACCACATAATAACACTGTAAACTGACTGAATATCGCCATGCAACACAAACATAATAACCTAAAATAGCGACAGAATACTGCCATACCATCACCACATAATAACAGCATATAATGACTGAACACCGCCATACAATTACCACATAAAATCACCAAATAGTGACTGAACACCATCCCAACATAAAAACACCAAATAATGACTGATTACCACAATACCATGACCACATAATAACACAAAATAGTGACTGAATACCGCCATACTAAGTTACACCCACTTTACTCTCGTGATGACCTCACGTGAGTCTGCTTGTGGGATGCCCTCAGCCAGAGGCGTAGCTAGAGCTTTTGCCGCTCGGGGCTGATCCTGAGTTTGGCGCCCCCCCCCAGCTCAATACACACAAAGGTTACCAAAAATGGTTTTCCTGTTTTGTAGAACTTAAACTGGGCCTAATGGTGTCACCCCCACATGCCACACCTGTGACTTAATACCACCACACCATGACCAGGCCACATAGTGACCGAATAATACTACATACAAGGGACAAATACCACCGCACCATTTCCAGACCACATATTACCACCACATAGTGACTGAATACTACAATACTGATCAGTAATAAAAAAAAAACCACAATACTATCACCATAAGTGCCAGTATTCACAGGAGATCTGTACTTAGTATGCAGTGTCTGTGTAGAGGTAATACAGAGATCACTGGTGACATTATACACAGGACCTCTATATAGTATACAGTGTATAGTGTCAGTGTATAGGTAACACTGACTCACCAGTGACGTCTCTAGGTGAAGTCCTTCATCTTTCATCCAGCACAGACCGCCATCATTCCTTCCAGCCAGGACTCGTTTCTGCAGGAAATAACACAGTTATCTCGAGCTCCGCTTGCAGAACACATTACTTAATTTTTCACAACTTCTACATTACACCACATGAAGAAAAAAAGGTGATATAGTGTCACTCTGCACAGTAACAGGACCGCCCCCCCATTTAAAACAGTATACTCAAAAAATAAAATAAATACATCACTGCAGTAATAATATCCCTTAATTATCCCCTATGGTAATAATATTCCCCACCCTGGCCCCGTTTATCTCATTCCTGGCTCCAGCCATATGTTGTCGTATCCTGCCCTCATGAGTATCCATTCTACCCCATATGATCTCCCCATCCTGCCCCACCAGCCTCCATCGTATCCGTCCTGCCCCATGATCCAATCCTGCCCCGTGTCTCCAATCATGCCCCGTATCTACATTCTGCCCATGCCTCAAGTCCTGCCCCCAGTGTGTCCAGCATATTACCCCCAGTGTGTCCAGCAATCTGCCCCAGTGTCCAGCCTTTCCCCAGTGTGTCCAGCAGTCTGCCCCAGTGTGTCCAGCATATTACCCCCAGTGTCCAGCATTGCCCCAGTGTCTCCAGTATATTACCCCCAGTGTGTCCAGCAATCTGCCCCAGTGTCCAGCATTGCCCCAGTGTGTCCAGAAGTCTGCCCCAGGGTCTCCAGCATTGCCTCAATGTGTCCAGAAATCTGCCCCAGGGTCTCCAGTATTGCCCCAGTGTGTCCAGCAATCTGCCCCAGGGTCTCCAGTATTGCCCCAGTGTGTCCAGCAATCTGCCCCATGGTCTCCTGTATTGCCCCAGTGTGTCCAGCATTCTGCCCCATGGTCTCCAGTATTGCCCCGGTGTGTCCAGCAATCTGCCCCATGGTCTCCAGTATTGCCCCAGTATGTCCAGAAATCTGCCCCAGGGTCTCCAGTATTGCCCCAGTGTGTCCAGCAATCTGCCCCAGGGTCTCCAGTATTGCCCCAGTGTGTCCAGCAATCTGCCCCATGGTCTCCTGTATTGCCCCAGTGTGTCCAGCATTCTGCCCCATGGTCTCCAGTATTGCCCCGGTGTGTCCAGCAATCTGCCCCATGGTCTCCAGTATTGCCCCAGTATGTCCAGAAGTCTGCCCCAGGGTCTCCAGCATTGCCTCAATGTGTCCTGAAATCTGCCACATGGTCTCCAGTATTCAGTGTGTCCAGCATTCTGCCCCATAGTCTCCTGTACTGCCCCAGTGTGTCCAGCATTCTGCCCCATGGTCTCCAGTATTGCCCCAGTGTGTCCAGCATTCTGCCCCATGGTCTCCAGTATTGCCCCAGTGTGTCCAGCATTCTGCCCCAGGGTCTCCAGTATTGCCCCAGTGTGTCCAGCAATCTGCCCCATGGTCTCCAGTATTGCCCCAGTGTGTCCAGCATTCTGCCCCATGGTCTCCAGTATTGCCCCAGTGTGACCAGCAATCTGCCCCATAGTCTCCTGTATTGCCCCAGTGTGTCCAGCAATCTGCCCCATGGTCTCCTGTATTGCCCCAGTGTGTCCAGCAATCTGCCCCATGGTCTCCTGTATTGCCCCAGTGTGTCCAGCAATCTGCCCCATAGTCTCCTGTATTGCCCTAGTGTGTCCAGCAATCTGCCCCATGGTCTCCTGTATTGCCCCAGTGTGTCCAGCATTCTGCCCCATGGTCTCCAGTACTGCCCCAGTGTGTCCAGCAATCTGCCCCATGGTCTCCAGTATTGCCCCAGTGTGTCCAGCATTGCCCCAGCCCCAGACAGTCAGACATAAAGAAAAAAAAAAAAAAAGTAAAATCCTCACCTCTCCCGTTCCCAGCGCAGGTCCGGTGCAGTCAGCGTCTCTCCGGCTCTGCGACGCTCAGGACAGAGAGGCAGAGCGGCGCGCACAGTAGTGACGTCATCGCGCCCTCTGCTCTGAGACGTCGCAGAGTCAGAGGACGCTGCAGCTGCCGGCGCCGCAGGAATCAGGAGAGGTGAGTATAGAGCGGGGGGCGGGGGCGGGGGCGGGGGCGGGACCCGGGGGTGGGGGGAGCTGGCCCTGGTCGTGGCGGCGGACGGCGCCGCCCGAAGATTTAAAGGGGCGTCTTTTTTTTTTTTTTTTCATCTTCTTCTCCTGCAGCGCCGGCCGCCCCCAGCATTGTGCCGCCCGGGGCGGACAGCCCCCCCCGCACCCCCCTTCCTACGCCACTGCCCTCAGCCGTTCAGAATTTTATGAAATTCCCAACTTATGTGATATCTTTACCCCTGAAGATCGCAAAAGGTTCAGATCGCCGCCATATCTTTTATCAGGATTTTACCACTACCCAGAGACCAAACATCACATGGCTGTTGTTAGCGATCTGTCTACTATTGATTTGTGGCTTATAGGCAGGAGTTACAGTTATGAAAATAAGCATCTTCTGAATATCACCATTACAGAACCAAGTAATAGTGCTAAACAGTGACTGAGTACCATCATACCATAGCCATGGTACATAACATTACCAGTGATCACTTGCTGCTGGTGCCAAAAAAGCAACCGAGCAGAATATGGTCACGGCTCTATACTGTCATAAACTAGCTGAAATCAAAGAAACTACGGTAACCAAGATATTTTTCTGAATAGTCACCATCATTTGTTTTTCAGTAGTTTTCTCACATCCTTAAATTATAGCGTTTATTGTTTTCCGCTTTATTAAAAGCATCCGCCCGAACAGGGACTTGAACCCTGGACCCTCAGATTAAAAGTCTGATGCTCTACCGACTGAGCTATCCGGGCTCTGTATCGAGTCGTGACTGAATACCGCCAAACCGTCACCATATACTAACAACAAATGTGATAAAATATCGCCAAACCACCACCACATAATAACACCAAATAGTGACTGAATACCGCCATACAATCACCACATAATAACACTGTAAACTGACTGAATATCGCCATGCAACACAAACATAATAACCTAAAATAGCGACAGAATACTGCCATACCATCACCACATAATAACAGCATATAATGACTGAACACCGCCATACAATTACCACATAAAATCACCAAATAGTGACTGAACACCATCCCAACATAAAAACACCAAATAATGACTGATTACCACAATACCATGACCACATAATAACACAAAATAGTGACTGAATACCGCCATACTAAGTTACACCCACTTTACTCTCGTGATGACCTCACGTGAGTCTGCTTGTGGGATGCCCTCAGCCGTTCAGAATTTTATGAAATTCCCAACTTATGTGATATCTTTACCCCTGAAGATCGCAAAAGGTTGAGATCGCCGCCATATCTTTTATCAGGATTTTACCACTACCCAGAGACCAAACATCACATGGCTGTTGTTAGCGATCTGTCTACTATTGATTTGTGGCTTATAGGCAGGAGTTACAGTTATGAAAATAAGCATCTTCTGAATATCACCATAACAGAACCAAGTAATAGTGCTAAACAGTGACTGAGTACCATCATACCATAGCCATGGTACATAACATTACCAGTGATCACTTGCTGCTGGTGCCAAAAAAGCAACCGAGCAGAATATGGTCACGGCTCTATACTGTCATAAACTAGCTGAAATCAAAGAAACTACGGTAACCAAGATATTTTTCTGAATAGTCACCATCATTTGTTTTTCAGTAGTTTTCTCACATCCTTAAATTATAGCGTTTATTGTTTTCCGCTTTATTAAAAGCATCCGCCCGAACAGGGACTTGAACCCTGGACCCTCAGATTAAAAGTCTGATGCTCTACCGACTGAGCTATCCGGGCTCTGTATCGAGTCGTGACTGAATACCGCCAAACCGTCACCATATACTAACAACAAATGTGATAAAATATCGCCAAACCACCACCACATAATAACACCAAATAGTGACTGAATACCGCCATACAATCACCACAATCACCACATAATAACACTGTAAACTGACTGAATATCGCCATGCAACACAAACATAATAACCTAAAATAGCGACAGAATACTGCCATACCATCACCACATAATAACAGCATATAATGACTGAACACCGCCATACAATTACCACATAAAATCACCAAATAGTGACTGAACACCATCCCAACATAAAAACACCAAATAATGACTGATTACCACAATACCATGACCACATAATAACACAAAATAGTGACTGAATACCGCCATACTAAGTTACACCCACTTTACTCTCGTGATGACCTCACGTGAGTCTGCTTGTGGGATGCCCTCAGCCAGAGGCGTAGCTAGAGCTTTTGCCGCTCGGGGCTGATCCTGAGTTTGGCGCCCCCCCCCCCAGCTCAATACACACAAAGGTTACCAAAAATGGTTTTCCTGTTTTGTAGAACTTAAACTGGGCCTAATGGTGTCACCCCCACATGCCACACCTGTGACTTAATACCACCACACCATGACCAGGCCACATAGTGACCGAATAATACTACATACAAGGGACAAATACCACCGCACCATTTCCAGACCACATATTACCACCACATAGTGACTGAATACTACAATACTGATCAGTAATAAAAAAAAAACCACAATACTATCACCATAAGTGCCAGTATTCACAGGAGATCTGTACTTAGTATGCAGTGTCTGTGTAGAGGTAATACAGAGATCACTGGTGACATTATACACAGGACCTCTATATAGTATACAGTGTATAGTGTCAGTGTATAGGTAACACTGACTCACCAGTGACGTCTCTAGGTGAAGTCCTTCATCTTTCATCCAGCACAGACCGCCATCATTCCTTCCAGCCAGGACTCGTTTCTGCAGGAAATAACACAGTTATCTCGAGCTCCGCTTGCAGAACACATTACTTAATTTTTCACAACTTCTACATTACACCACATGAAGAAAAAAAGGTGATATAGTGTCACTATGCACAGTAACAGGACCGCCCCCCCATTTAAAACAGTATACTCAAAAAATAAAATAAATACATCACTGCAGTAATAATATCCCTTAATTATCCCCTATGGTAATAATATTCCCCACCCTGGCCCCGTTTATCTCATTCCTGGCTCCAGCCATATGTTGTCGTATCCTGCCCTCATGAGTATCCATTCTACCCCATATGATCTCCCCATCCTGCCCCACCAGCCTCCATCGTATCCGTCCTGCCCCATGATCCAATCCTGCCCCGTGTCTCCAATCATGCCCCGTATCTACATTCTGCCCATGCCTCAAGTCCTGCCCCCAGTGTGTCCAGCATATTACCCCCAGTGTGTCCAGCAATCTGCCCTCAGTGTGTCCAGCAATCTGCCCCAGTGTCCAGCCTTTCCCCAGTGTGTCCAGCAGTCTGCCCCAGTGTGTCCAGCATATTACCCCCAGTGTCCAGCATTGCCCCAGTGTGTCCAGTATATTACCCCCAGTGTGTCCAGCAATCTGCCCCAGTGTCCAGCATTGCCCCAGTGTGTCCAGAAGTCTGCCCCAGGGTCTCCAGCATTGCCTCAATGTGTCCAGAAATCTGCCCCAGGGTCTCCAGTATTGCCCCAGTGTGTCCAGCAATCTGCCCCAGGGTCTCCAGTACTGCCCCAGTGTGTCCAGCAATCTGCCCCATGGTCTCCTGTATTGCCCCAGTGTGTCCAGCATTCTGCCCCATGGTCTCCAGTATTGCCCCGGTGTGTCCAGCAATCTGCCCCATGGTCTCCAGTATTGCCCCAGTATGTCCAGAAATCTGCCCCAGGGTCTCCAGTATTGCCCCAGTGTGTCCAGCAATCTGCCCCAGGGTCTCCAGTATTGCCCCAGTGTGTCCAGCAATCTGCCCCATGGTCTCCTGTATTGCCCCAGTGTGTCCAGCATTCTGCCCCATGGTCTCCAGTATTGCCCCGGTGTGTCCAGCAATCTGCCCCATGGTCTCCAGTATTGCCCCAGTATGTCCAGAAGTCTGCCCCAGGGTCTCCAGCATTGCCTCAATGTGTCCTGAAATCTGCCCCATGGTCTCCAGTATTCAGTGTGTCCAGCATTCTGCCCCATAGTCTCCTGTACTGCCCCAGTGTGTCCAGCATTCTGCCCCATGGTCTCCAGTATTGCCCCAGTGTGTCCAGCATTCTGCCCCATGGTCTCCAGTATTGCCCCAGTGTGTCCAGCATTCTGCCCCATGGTCTCCAGTATTGCCCCAGTGTGTCCAGCATTCTGCCCCATGGTCTCCAGTATTGCCCCAGTGTGACCAGCAATCTGCCCCATAGTCTCCTGTATTGCCCCAGTGTGTCCAGCAATCTGCCCCATGGTCTCCTGTATTGCCCCAGTGTGTCCAGCAATCTGCCCCATGGTCTCCTGTATTGCCCCAGTGTGTCCAGCAATCTGCCCCATAGTCTCCTGTATTGCCCTAGTGTGTCCAGCAATCTGCCCCATGGTCTCCTGTATTGCCCCAGTGTGTCCAGCATTCTGCCCCATGGTCTCCAGTACTGCCCCAGTGTGTCCAGCAATCTGCCCCATGGTCTCCAGTATTGCCCCAGTGTGTCCAGCATTGCCCCAGCCCCAGACAGTCAGACATAAAGAAAAAAAAAAAAAAAGTAAAATCCTCACCTCTCCCGTTCCCAGCGCAGGTCCGGTGCAGTCAGCGTCTCTCCGGCTCTGCGACGCTCAGGACAGAGAGGCAGAGCGGCGCGCACAGTAGTGACGTCATCGCGCCCTCTGCTCTGAGACGTCGCAGAGTCAGAGGACGCTGCAGCTGCCGGCGCCGCAGGAATCAGGAGAGGTGAGTATAGAGCGGGGGGCGGGGGCGGGACCCGGGGGTGGGGGGAGCTGGCCCTGGTCGTGGCGGCGGACGGCGCCGCCCGAAGATTTAAAGGGGCGTCTTTTTTTTTTTTTTTTCATCTTCTTCTCCTGCAGCGCCGGCCGCCCCCAGCATTGTGCCGCCCGGGGCGGACCGCCCCCCCCGCACCCCCCTTCCTACGCCACTGCCCTCAGCCGTTCAGAATTTTATGAAATTCCCAACTTATGTGATATCTTTACCCCTGAAGATCGCAAAAGGTTCAGATCGCCGCCATATCTTTTATCAGGATTTTACCACTACCCAGAGACCAAACATCACATGGCTGTTGTTAGCGATCTGTCTACTATTGATTTGTGGCTTATAGGCAGGAGTTACAGTTATGAAAATAAGCATCTTCTGAATATCACCATAACAGAACCAAGTAATAGTGCTAAACAGTGACTGAGTACCATCATACCATAGCCATGGTACATAACATTACCAGTGATCACTTGCTGCTGGTGCCAAAAAAGCAACCGAGCAGAATATGGTCACGGCTCTATACTGTCATAAACTAGCTGAAATCAAAGAAACTACGGTAACCAAGATATTTTTCTGAATAGTCACCATCATTTGTTTTTCAGTAGTTTTCTCACATCCTTAAATTATAGCGTTTATTGTTTTCCGCTTTATTAAAAGCATCCGCCCGAACAGGGACTTGAACCCTGGACCCTCAGATTAAAAGTCTGATGCTCTACCGACTGAGCTATCCGGGCTCTGTATCGAGTCGTGACTGAATACCGCCAAACCGTCACCATATACTAACAACAAATGTGATAAAATATCGCCAAACCACCACCACATAATAACACCAAATAGTGACTGAATACCGCCATACAATCACCACATAATAACACTGTAAACTGACTGAATATCGCCATGCAACACAAACATAATAACCTAAAATAGCGACAGAATACTGCCATACCATCACCACATAATAACAGCATATAATGACTGAACACCGCCATACAATTACCACATAAAATCACCAAATAGTGACTGAACACCATCCCAACATAAAAACACCAAATAATGACTGATTACCACAATACCATGACCACATAATAACACAAAATAGTGACTGAATACCGCCATACTAAGTTACACCCACTTTACTCTCGTGATGACCTCACGTGAGTCTGCTTGTGGGATGCCCTCAGCCAGAGGCGTAGCTAGAGCTTTTGCCGCTCGGGGCTGATCCTGAGTTTGGCGCCCCCCCCCCAGCTCAATACACACAAAGGTTACCAAAAATGGTTTTCCTGTTTTGTAGAACTTAAACTGGGCCTAATGGTGTCACCCCCACATGCCACACCTGTGACTTAATACCACCACACCATGACCAGGCCACATAGTGACCGAATAATACTACATACAAGGGACAAATACCACCGCACCATTTCCAGACCACATATTACCACCACATAGTGACTGAATACTACAATACTGATCAGTAATAAAAAAAAAACCACAATACTATCACCATAAGTGCCAGTATTCACAGGAGATCTGTACTTAGTATGCAGTGTCTGTGTAGAGGTAATACAGAGATCACTGGTGACATTATACACAGGACCTCTATATAGTATACAGTGTATAGTGTCAGTGTATAGGTAACACTGACTCACCAGTGACGTCTCTAGGTGAAGTCCTTCATCTTTCATCCAGCACAGACCTGTTGTGAATTCTGTGGCTGAGTTCACTTCTGTGGTCACAAGTGGTATTGCAGTCTCTGGGCTTCCTCCCTCAGGTGTTTTGGTGAGCTCGTTGGCTGCCTTGCTATTTAGCTCCACCTGAGTCTGTCTTCCTTGCTCCTTGTCAATGTTCCAGTGTTGGATCTGAGCTACTGCATCTTTCCTTGGGCCTGCTGCTCTGCTAGATAAGTGCTTCTAGTTTGTTTTCTGTTTTTTCTGTCCAGCTTGTTATTATCTTTTGCTGGAAGCTCTGAGAAGCAAAGGGGTGCACCGCCGTGCTGTTAGTTCGGCACGGTGGGTCTTTTTGCCCCTTTGCGTGGTTTTTGTTTTAGGGTTTTTTGTAGACTGCATAGTTCTCTTTGCTATCCTCGCTCTGTCTAGAATATCGGGCCTCACTTTGCTGAATCTATTTCATTCCTACGTTTGTCTTTTCATCTTGCTAACAGTCATTATATGTGGGGGCTGCCTATTCCTTTGGGGTATTTCTCTGAGGTAAGTCAGGCTTGTATTTCTATCTTCAGGCTAGTCAGCTCCTCAGGCAGTGCCGAGTTGCATAGGTAGTTGATAGGCGCAATCCACTGCTGCTTCCAGTTGTGTGAGGATAGATCAGGTACTGCAGTCTACAGAGATTCCACGTCTCAGAGCTCGTCCTATTGTTTTGGGTTTTGCCAGATCTCTGTATGTGCGCTGATTACTGCACGCTGTGTTGCCTGATTGCCAGCCATAACAGTACAAGGAGCCATTCAATGATTTCCAATAGAGGGAAAAAAGAAATCCTGACATCATTTTTTTTTCTTAGCTCTGTCTTCAGTCTTTTTTTTCCCCTAGACATTAGAGTGCTTCAGGACACAGCTGTGGACATGGATATTCAGGCTCTGTGCTCCTCAATGGATAATCTCGTTGTAAATGTACAAAAGATTCAAGATACTATTGATCAGAAATCGATGCTAGAACCAAGAATTCCGATTCCTGATTTGTTTTTTGGTGACAGAACTAAGTTCCTGAGCTTCAGAAATAATTGTAAGC
Organism: Ranitomeya imitator; assembly: GCF_032444005.1. Taxonomy (NCBI): domain Eukaryota; kingdom Metazoa; phylum Chordata; class Amphibia; order Anura; family Dendrobatidae; genus Ranitomeya; species Ranitomeya imitator. The sequence continues at coordinate 661,152,978 of NC_091285.1, read as the reverse complement.
TATTTTTGGCCTTGAAACCTCATTCTTCTGGTAATCCTATTCAACAGGTTTTGATTATTATTTCTTTTTTGCGCGGCGACCCACAGGACTGGGCGTTTTCTCTTGCACCAGGAGATTCTGCATTGAGTAATGTTGATGCATTTTTCCAGGCGCTGGGATTGCTTTACGATGAGCCTAATTCAGTGGATCAAGCTGAGAAAAATCTGCTGGCTTTATGCCAGGGTCAGGATGATGTAGAAGTATATTGTCAGAAATTTAGAAAATGGTCAGTACTCACTCTGTGGAATGAATCTGCACTAGCGGCTTTGTTCAGAAAGGGTCTCTCTGAAGCTCTTAAGGATGTAATGGTGGGATTTCCTATGCCTGCTGGTTTGAATGAGTCTATGTCCTTGGCCATTCAGATCGGTCGTCGCTTGCGCGAGCGTAAATCTGTGCACCATCTGGCGGTATTGTCTGAGAGTAAGCCTGAGCCTATGCAGTGCGACAGGACTATGACTAAAGTAGAACGGCACGAACACAGACGTCTGAACAGACTGTGTTTCTATTGTGGTGATTCTACTCATGCTATTTCTAATTGTCCTAAACGCACTAGGCGGTTCGATAGCTCTGCCGTTATTGGTACTGTACAGTCCAAATTCCTTTTGTCCATTACCTTAATGTGCTCTTTGTCATCATATTCTGTCATGGCGTTTGTGGATTCAGGCGCTGCCCTGAATCTGATGGATTTGGATTATGCTAAACGTTGTGGATTTTTCTTGGAGCCTTTGCGGTGTCCTATTCCGTTGAGAGGAATTGATGCTACACCTCTGGCCAAGAATAAGCCTCAGTACTGGGCCCAGTTGACCATGTGCATGGCTCCTGCACATCAGGAAGTTATTCGCTTTTTGGTACTGCATAATTTGCATGATGTGGTCGTGTTGGGGTTGCCATGGCTACAAACCCATAATCCAGTATTGGATTGGAACTCTATGTCGGTAACCAGCTGGGGTTGTCAGGGAGTACATGGTGATGTTCTATTTTTGTCTATTTCGTCATCCATCCCTTCTGACATCCCAGAGTTCTTGTCGGACTTTCAGGATGTATTTGAAGAGTCCAAGTCTGATGCCCTTCCTCCGCATAGGAATTGTGATTGTGCTATCGATTTGATTCCTGGTAGTAAATTCCCTAAGGGTCGTTTATTTAATTTGTCCGTACCTGAACACACCGCTATGCGCAGTTATGTGAAGGAGTCCCTGGAGAAGGGACATATTCGCCCATCGTCGTCACCATTGGGAGCAGGGTTCTTTTTTGTAGCCAAGAAGGATGGTTCGCTAAGACCGTGTATTGATTACCGCCTTCTTAATAAGATCACTGTTAAGTTTCAGTATCCCTTGCCATTGATTTCTGACTTGTTTGCTCGGATTAAGGGGGCTAGTTGGTTTACTAAGATTGATCTTCGTGGTGCGTATAATCTGGTGAGAATCAGGCAGGGAGATGAATGGAAAACGGCATTTAATACGCCCGAGGGTCATTTTGAGTATCTGGTGATGCCGTTCGGACTTGCCAATGCTCCATCTGTTTTTCAGTCTTTTATGCATGACATTTTCCGTGAGTATCTGGATAAATTCTTGATTGTTTACTTGGATGACATTTTGATCTTCTCAGATGATTGGGAGTCTCATGTGAAGCAAGTCAGAATGGTTTTCCAGGTACTGCGTGCTAATTCCTTGTTCGTGAAGGGATCAAAGTGTCTCTTCGGTGTGCAGAAAGTTTCATTTTTGGGGTTCATCTTTTCCCCTTCTACTATCGAGATGGATCCGGTTAAGGTTCAGGCCATCCAGGATTGGACTCAGCCGACATCTCTAAAAAGTTTGCAGAAATTCCTGGGCTTTGCTAATTTTTATCGTCGCTTCATCTGTAATTTTTCTAGCATTGCCAGACCATTGACCGATTTGACCAAGAAGGGTGCTGATTTGGTTAATTGGTCTTCTGCTGCCGTGGAAGCTTTTCAGGAGTTGAAGCGTCGTTTTTGCTGTGCCCCTGTGTTGTGTCAACCTGATGTTTCTCTTCCGTTCCAGGTCGAGGTTGATGCTTCTGAGATTGGTGCAGGGGCGGTTTTGTCACAGAGAGGTTCTGGTTGCTCAGTGTTCAAACCATGTGCTTTCTTTTCCAGGAAATTTTCTGCTGCTGAGCGTAATTATGATGTGGGCAACCGAGAGTTGCTGGCCATGAAGTGGGCATTCGAGGAGTGGCGTCATTGGCTTGAGGGTGCTAAGCATCGCGTGGTGGTTTTGACTGATCATAAGAACCTTACTTATCTTGAGTCTGCCAAGCGCTTGAATCCTAGACAGGCCCGTTGGTCGTTATTTTTTGCTCGTTTTGATTTTGTGATTTCATATCTTCCGGGCTCTAAAAATGTGAAGGCGGATGCTCTGTCTAGGAGTTTTGTGCCCGACTCTCCGGGGTTATCTGAGCCGGCGAGTATCCTCAAGGAAGGAGTCATTGTGTCTGCCATCTCCCCTGATTTGCGGAGAGTGTTGCAGAAATTTCAGGCTAATAAACCTGATCGTTGTCCGGCCGAGAAACTGTTCGTCCCTGATAGGTGGACTAGTAAAGTTATCTCTGAACTTCATTGTTCGGTGCTGGCCGGTCATCCAGGAATCTTTGGTACCAGGGAGTTGGTTGCTAGATCCTTCTGGTGGCCATCTCTGTCACGGGATGTGCGTGCTTTTGTGCAGTCCTGTGGAATTTGTGCTAGGGCTAAGCCCTGCTGTTCACGTGCCAGTGGGTTGCTTTTGCCCTTGCCGGTCCCGAAGAGGCCTTGGACACATATTTCGATGGATTTCATTTCTGACCTTCCCGTTTCTCAAAAAATGTCGGTCATTTGGGTGGTCTGTGATCGCTTTTCTAAAATGGTCCATCTGGTGCCCTTGGTTAAATTGCCTTCCTCCTCTGATTTGGTGCCTTTGTTCTTCCAGCATGTGGTTCGTTTACATGGCATTCCTGAGAATATTGTTTCTGACAGAGGTTCCCAGTTTGTCTCGAGGTTCTGGCGAGCCTTTTGTGGTAGGATGGGCATTGACCTATCTTTTTCCTCGGCCTTCCATCCTCAGACTAATGGCCAGACCGAACGAACCAATCAGACCTTGGAAACATATCTGAGATGTTTTGTTTCCGCTGACCAGGATGATTGGGTGTCATTTTTGCCGTTGGCTGAGTTCGCCCTTAATAATCGGGCCAGCTCGGCTACCTTGGTCTCTCCATTTTTCTGCAATTCTGGGTTCCATCCTCGTTTCTCTTCAGGACAGGTTGAGTCTTCGGACTGTCCTGGTGTGGATTATGTGGTGGACAGGTTGCAGCAGATCTGGACTCAGGTAGTGGACAATTTGACCTTGTCCCAGGAGAAGGCTCAGCTTTTCGCTAATCGCAGACGCCGTGTGGGACCCCGACTTCGTGTTGGGGATCTGGTTTGGTTATCTTCTCGTCATATACCTATGAAGGTTTCCTCTCCTAAATTTAAACCTCGTTTTATTGGTCCGTATAGGATTTCTGAGATTCTCAATCCGGTGTCTTTTCGTCTGATCCTCCCAGACTCCTTTTCCATACATAATGTATTCCATAGGTCGTTGTTGAGGAGATACGTGGCACCTATGGTTCCATCTGTGGAGCCTCCTGCCCCTGTTTTGGTGGAGGGGGAATTGGAGTATATTGTGGAGAAGATTTTGGATTCTCGTGTCTCTAGACGGAAACTCCAGTATCTGGTCAAATGGAAGGGTTATGCTCAGGAAGATAATTCCTGGGTTTTTGCCTCTGATGTCCATGCCCCAGATCTTGTTCGTGCCTTTCATGTGGCTCATCCTGGTCGGCCTGGGGGTTCTGGTGAGGGTTCGGTGACCCCTCCTCAAGGGGGGGGTACTGTTGTGAATTCTGTGGCTGAGTTCACTTCTGTGGTCACAAGTGGTATTGCAGTCTCTGGGCTTCCTCCCTCAGGTGTTTTGGTGAGCTCGTTGGCTGCCTTGCTATTTAGCTCCACCTGAGTCTGTCTTCCTTGCTCCTTGTCAATGTTCCAGTGTTGGATCTGAGCTACTGCATCTTTCCTTGGGCCTGCTGCTCTGCTAGATAAGTGCTTCTAGTTTGTTTTCTGTTTTTTCTGTCCAGCTTGTTATTATCTTTTGCTGGAAGCTCTGAGAAGCAAAGGGGTGCACCGCCGTGCTGTTAGTTCGGCACGGTGGGTCTTTTTGCCCCTTTGCGTGGTTTTCGTTTTAGGGTTTTTTGTAGACTGCATAGTTCTCTTTGCTATCCTCGCTCTGTCTAGAATATCGGGCCTCACTTTGCTGAATCTATTTCATTCCTACGTTTGTCTTTTCATCTTGCTAACAGTCATTATATGTGGGGGCTGCCTATTCCTTTGGGGTATTTCTCTGAGGTAAGTCAGGCTTGTATTTCTATCTTCAGGCTAGTCAGCTCCTCAGGCAGTGCCGAGTTGCATAGGTAGTTGATAGGCGCAATCCACTGCTGCTTCCAGTTGTGTGAGGATAGATCAGGTACTGCAGTCTACAGAGATTCCACGTCTCAGAGCTCGTCCTATTGTTTTGGGTTTTGCCAGATCTCTGTATGTGCGCTGATTACTGCACGCTGTGTTGCCTGATTGCCAGCCATAACACAGACCGCCATCATTCCTTCCAGCCAGGACTCGTTTCTGCAGGAAATAACACAGTTATCTCGAGCTCCGCTTGCAGAACACATTACTTAATTTTTCACAACTTCTACATTACACCACATGAAGAAAAAAAGGTGATATAGTGTCACTCTGCACAGTAACAGGACTGCCCCCCCATTTAAAACAGTATACTCAAAAAATAAAATAAATACATCACTGCAGTAATAATATCCCTTAATTATCCCCTATGGTAATAATATTCCCCACCCTGGCCCCGTTTATCTCATTCCTGGCTCCAGCCATATGTTGTCGTATCCTGCCCTCATGAGTATCCATTCTACCCCATATGATCTCCCCATCCTGCCCCACCAGCCTCCATCGTATCCGTCCTGCCCCATGATCCAATCCTGCCCAGTGTCTCCAATCATGCCCCGTATCTACATTCTGCCCATGCCTCAAGTCCTGCCCCCAGTGTGTCCAGCATATTACCCCCAGTGTGTCCAGCAATCTGCCCTCAGTGTGTCCAGCAATCTGCCCCAGTGTCCAGCCTTTCCCCAGTGTGTCCAGCAGTCTGCCCCAGTGTGTCCAGCATATTACCCCCAGTGTCCAGCATTGCCCCAGTGTGTCCAGTATATTACCCCCAGTGTGTCCAGCAATCTGCCCCAGTGTCCAGCATTGCCCCAGTGTGTCCAGAAGTCTGCCCCAGGGTCTCCAGCATTGCCTCAATGTGTCCAGAAATCTGCCCCAGGGTCTCCAGTATTGCCCCAGTGTGTCCAGCAATCTGCCCCAGGGTCTCCAGTATTGCCCCAGTGTGTCCAGCAATCTGCCCCATGGTCTCCTGTATTGCCCCAGTGTGTCCAGCATTCTGCCCCATGGTCTCCAGTATTGCCCCGGTGTGTCCAGCAATCTGCCCCATGGTCTCCAGTATTGCCCCAGTATGTCCAGAAATCTGCCCCAGGGTCTCCAGTATTGCCCCAGTGTGTCCAGCAATCTGCCCCAGGGTCTCCAGTATTGCCCCAGTGTGTCCAGCAATCTGCCCCATGGTCTCCTGTATTGCCCCAGTGTGTCCAGCATTCTGCCCCATGGTCTCCAGTACTGCCCCAGTGTGTCCAGCAATCTGCCCCATGGTCTCCAGTATTGCCCCAGTGTGTCCAGCATTGCCCCAGCCCCAGACAGTCAGACATAAAGAAAAAAAAAAAAAAAGTAAAATCCTCACCTCTCCCGTTCCCAGCGCAGGTCCGGTGCAGTCAGCGTCTCTCCGGCTCTGCGACGCTCAGGACAGAGAGGCAGAGCGGCGCGCACAGTAGTGACGTCATCGCGCCCTCTGCTCTGAGACGTCGCAGAGTCAGAGGACGCTGCAGCTGCCGGCGCCGCAGGAACCAGGAGAGGTGAGTATAGAGCGGGGGGCGGGGGCGGGGGCGGGACCCGGGGGTGGGGGGAGCTGGCCCTGGTCGTGGCGGCGGACGGCGCCGCCCGAAGATTTAAAGGGGCGTCTTTTTTTTTTTTTTTTCATCTTCTTCTCCTGCAGCGCCGGCCGCCCCCAGCATTGTGCCGCCCGGGGCGGACCGCCCCCCCCGCACCCCCTTCCTACGCCACTGCCCTCAGCCGTTCAGAATTTTATGAAATTCCCAACTTATGTGATATCTTTACCCCTGAAGATCGCAAAAGGTTCAGATCGCCGCCATATCTTTTATCAGGATTTTACCACTACCCAGAGACCAAACATCACATGGCTGTTGTTAGCGATCTGTCTACTATTGATTTGTGGCTTATAGGCAGGAGTTACAGTTATGAAAATAAGCATCTTCTGAATATCACCATAACAGAACCAAGTAATAGTGCTAAACAGTGACTGAGTACCATCATACCATAGCCATGGTACATAACATTACCAGTGATCACTTGCTGCTGGTGCCAAAAAAGCAACCGAGCAGAACATGGTCACGGCTCTATACTGTCATAAACTAGCTGAAATCAAAGAAACTACGGTAACCAAGATATTTTTCTGAATAGTCACCATCATTTGTTTTTCAGTAGTTTTCTCACATCCTTAAATTATAGCGTTAATTGTTTTCCGCTTTATTAAAAGCATCCGCCCGAACAGGGACTTGAACCCTGGACCCTCAGATTAAAAGTCTGATGCTCTACCGACTGAGCTATCCGGGCTCTGTATCGAGTCGTGACTGAATACCGCCAAACCGTCACCATATACTAACAACAAATGTGATAAAATATCGCCAAACCACCACCACATAATAACACCAAATAGTGACTGAATACCGCCATACAATCACCACATAATAACACTGTAAACTGACTGAATATCGCCATGCAACACAAACATAATAACCTAAAATAGCGACAGAATACTGCCATACCATCACCACATAATAACAGCATATAATGACTGAACACCGCCATACAATTACCACATAAAATCACCAAATAGTGACTGAACACCATCCCAACATAAAAACACCAAATAATGACTGATTACCACAATACCATGACCACATAATAACACAAAATAGTGACTGAATACCGCCATACTAAGTTACACCCACTTTACTCTCGTGATGACCTCACGTGAGTCTGCTTGTGGGATGCCCTCAGCCGTTCAGAATTTTATGAAATTCCCAACTTATGTGATATCTTTACCCCTGAAGATCGCAAAAGGTTGAGATCGCCGCCATATCTTTTATCAGGATTTTACCACTACCCAGAGACCAAACATCACATGGCTGTTGTTAGCGATCTGTCTACTATTGATTTGTGGCTTATAGGCAGGAGCTACAGTTATGAAAATAAGCATCTTCTGAATATCACCATAACAGAACCAAGTAATAGTGCTAAACAGTGACTGAGTACCATCATACCATAGCCATGTTACATAACATTACCAGTGATCACTTGCTGCTGGTGCCAAAAAAGCAACCGAGCAGAACATGGTCACGGCTCTATACTGTCATAAACTAGCTGAAATCAAAGAAACTACGGTAACCAAGATATTTTTCTGAATAGTCACCATCATTTGTTTTTCAGTAGTTTTCTCACATCCTTAAATTATAGCGTTTATTGTTTTCCGCTTTATTAAAAGCATCCGCCCGAACAGGGACTTGAACCCTGGACCCTCAGATTAAAAGTCTGATGCTCTACCGACTGAGCTATCCGGGCTCTGTATCGAGTCGTGACTGAATACCGCCAAACCGTCACCATATACTAACAACAAATGTGATAAAATATCGCCAAACCACCACCACATAATAACACCAAATAGTGACTGAATACCGCCATACAATCACCACATAATAACACTGTAAACTGACTGAATATCGCCATGCAACACAAACATAATAACCTAAAATAGCGACAGAATACTGCCATACCATCACCACATAATAACAGCATATAATGACTGAACACCGCCATACAATTACCACATAAAATCACCAAATAGTGACTGAACACCATCCCAACATAAAAACACCAAATAATGACTGATTACCACAATACCATGACCACGTAATAACACAAAATAGTGACTGAATACCGCCATACTAAGTTACACCCACTTTACTCTCGTGATGACCTCACGTGAGTCTGCTTGTGGGATGCCCTCAGCCGTTCAGAATTTTATGAAATTCCCAACTTATGTGATATCTTTACCCATGAAGATCACAAAAGGTTGAGATCGCCGCCATATCTTTTATCAGGATTTTACCACTACCCAGAGACCAAACATCACATGGCTGTTGTTAGCGATCTGTCTACTATTGATTTGTGGCTTATAGGCAGGAGTTACAGTTATGAAAATAAGCATCTTCTGAATATCACCATAACAGAACCAAGTAATAGTGCTAAACAGTGACTGAGTACCATCATACCATAGCCATGGTACATAACATTACCAGTGATCACTTGCTGCTGGTGCCAAAAAAGCAACCGAGCAGAACATGGTCACGGCTCTATACTGTCATAAACTAGCTGAAATCAAAGAAACTACGGTAACCAAGATATTTTTCTGAATAGTCACCATCATTTGTTTTTCAGTAGTTTTCTCACATCCTTAAATTATAGCGTTTATTGTTTTCCGCTTTATTAAAAGCATCCGCCAGAACAGGGACTTGAACCCTGGACCCTCAGATTAAAAGTCTGATGCTCTACCGACTGAGCTATCCGGGCTCTGTATCGAGTCGTGACTGAATACCGCCAAACCGTCACCATATACTAACAACAAATGTGATAAAATATCGCCAAACCACCACCACATAATAACACCAAATAGTGACTGAATACCGCCATACAATCACCACATAATAACACTGTAAACTGACTGAATATCGCCATGCAACACAAACATAATAACCTAAAATAGCGACAGAATACTGCCATACCATCACCACATAATAACAGCATATAATGACTGAACACCGCCATACAATTACCACATAAAATCACCAAATAGTGACTGAACACCATCCCAACATAAAAACACCAAATAATGACTGATTACCACAATACCATGACCACATAATAACACAAAATAGTGACTGAATACCGCCATACTAAGTTACACCCACTTTACTCTCGTGATGACCTCACGTGAGTCTGCTTGTGGGATGCCCTCAGCCGTTCAGAATTTTATGAAATTCCCAACTTATGTGATATCTTTACCCCTGAAGATCGCAAAAGGTTGAGATCGCCGCCATATCTTTTATCAGGATTTTACCACTACCCAGAGACCAAACATCACATGGCTGTTGTTAGCGATCTGTCTACTATTGATTTGTGGCTTATAGGCAGGAGTTACAGTTATGAAAATAAGCATCTTCTGAATATCACCATAACAGAACCAAGTAATAGTGCTAAACAGTGACTGAGTACCATCATACCATAGCCATGGTACATAACATTACCAGTGATCACTTGCTGCTGGTGCCAAAAAAGCAACCGAGCAGAACATGGTCACGGCTCTATACTGTCATAAACTAGCTGAAATCAAAGAAACTACGGTAACCAAGATATTTTTCTGAATAGTCACCATCATTTGTTTTTCAGTAGTTTTCTCACATCCTTAAATTATAGCTTTTATTGTTTTCCGCTTTATTGAAAGCATCCGCCCGAACAGGGACGTGAACCCTGGACCCTCAGATTAAAAGTCTGATGCTCTACCGACTGAGCTATCCGGGCTCTGTATCGAGGCGTGACTGAATACCGCCAAACCGTCACCATATACTAACAACAAATGTGATAAAATATCGCCAAACCACCACCACATAATAACACCAAATAGTGACTGAATACCGCCATACAATCACCACATAATAACACTGTAAACTGACTGAATATCGCCATGCAACACAAACATAATAACCTAAAATAGCGACAGAATACTGCCATACCATCACCACATAATAACAGCATATAATGACTGAACACCGCCATACAATTACCACATAAAATCACCAAATAGTGACTGAACACCATCCCAACATAAAAACACCAAATAATGACTGATTACCACAATACCATGACCACATAATAACACAAAATAGTGACTGAATACCGCCATACTAAGTTACACCCACTTTACTCTCGTGATGACCTCACGTGAGTCTGCTTGTGGGATGCCCTCAGCCGTTCAGAATTTTATGAAATTCCCAACTTATGTGATATCGTTACCCCTGAAGATCGCAAAAGGTTGAGATCGCCGCCATATCTTTTATCAGGATTTTACCACTACCCAGAGACCAAACATCACATGGCTGTTGTTAGCGATCTGTCTACTATTGATTTGTGGCTTATAGGCAGGAGCTACAGTTATGAAAATAAGCATCTTCTGAATATCACCATAACAGAACCAAGTAATAGTGCTAAACAGTGACTGAGTACCATCATACCATAGCCATGGTACATAACATTACCAGTGATCACTTGCTGCTGGTGCCAAAAAAGGAACCGAGCAGAACATGGTCACGGCTCTATACTGTCATAAACTAGCTGAAATCAAAGAAACTACGGTAACCAAGATATTTTTCTGAATAGTCACCATCATTTGTTTTTCAGTAGTTTTCTCACATCCTTAAATTATAGCGTTTATTGTTTTCCGTTTTATTAAAAGCATCCGCCCGAACAGGGACTTGAACCCTGGACCCTCAGATTAAAAGTCTGATGCTCTACCGACTGAGCTATCCGGGCTCTGTATCGAGTCGTGACTGAATACCGCCAAACCGTCACCATATACTAACAACAAATGTGATAAAATATCGCCAAACCACCACCACATAATAACACCAAATAGTGACTGAATACCGCCATACAATCACCACATAATAACACTGTAAACTGACTGAATATCGCCATGCAACACAAACATAATAACCTAAAATAGCGACAGAATACTGCCATACCATCACCACATAATAACAGCATATAATGACTGAACACCGCCATACAATTACCACATAAAATCACCAAATAGTGACTGAACACCATCCCAACATAAAAACACCAAATAATGACTGATTACCACAATACCATGACCACATAATAACACAAAATAGTGACTGAATACCGCCATACTAAGTTACACCCACTTTACTCTCGTGATGACCTCACGTGAGTCTGCTTGTGGGATGCCCTCAGCCGTTCAGAATTTTATGAAATTCCCAACTTATGTGATATCTTTACCCCTGAAGATCGCAAAAGGTTGAGATCGCCGCCATATCTTTTATCAGGATTTTACCACTACCCAGAGACCAAACATCACATGGCTGTTGTTAGCGATCTGTCTACTATTGATTTGTGGCTTATAGGCAGGAGTTACAGTTATGAAAATAAGCATCTTCTGAATATCACCATAACAGAACCAAGTAATAGTGCTAAACAGTGACTGAGTACCATCATACCATAGCCATGGTACATAACATTACCAGTGATCACTTGCTGCTGGTGCCAAAAAAGCAACCGAGCAGAACATGGTCACGGCTCTATACTGTCATAAACTAGCTGAAATCAAAGAAACTACGGTAACCAAGATATTTTTCTGAATAGTCACCATCATTTGTTTTTCAGTAGTTTTCTCACATCCTTAAATTATAGCGTTTATTGTTTTCCGTTTTATTAAAAGCATCCGCCCGAACAGGGACTTGAACCCTGGACCCTCAGATTAAAAGTCTGATGCTCTACCGACTGAGCTATCCGGGCTCTGTATCGAGTCGTGACTGAATACCGCCAAACCGTCACCATATACTAACAACAAATGTGATAAAATATCGCCAAACCACCACCACATAATAACACCAAATAGTGACTGAATACCGCCATACAATCACCACATAATAACACTGTAAACTGACTGAATATCGCCATGCAACACAAACATAATAACCTAAAATAGCGACAGAATACTGCCATACCATCACCACATAATAACAGCATATAATGACTGAACACCGCCATACAATTACCACATAAAATCACCAAATAGTGACTGAACACCATCCCAACATAAAAACACCAAATAATGACTGATTACCACAATACCATGACCACATAATAACACAAAATAGTGACTGAATACCGCCATACTAAGTTACACCCACTTTACTCTCGTGATGACCTCACGTGAGTCTGCTTGTGGGATGCCCTCAGCCGTTCAGAATTTTATGAAATTCCCAACTTATGTGATATCGTTACCCCTGAAGATCGCAAAAGGTTGAGATCGCCGCCATATCTTTTATCAGGATTTTACCACTACCCAGAGACCAAACATCACATGGCTGTTGTTAGCGATCTGTCTACTATTGATTTGTGGCTTATAGGCAGGAGCTACAGTTATGAAAATAAGCATCTTCTGAATATCACCATAACAGAACCAAGTAATAGTGCTAAACAGTGACTGAGTACCATCATACCATAGCCATGGTACATAACATTACCAGTGATCACTTGCTGCTGGTGCCAAAAAAGCAACCGAGCAGAACATGGTCACGGCTCTATACTGTCATAAACTAGCTGAAATCAAAGAAACTACGGTAACCAAGATATTTTTCTGAATAGTCACCATCATTTGTTTTTCAGTAGTTTTCTCACATCCTTAAATTATAGCGTTTATTGTTTTCCGTTTTATTAAAAGCATCCGCCCGAACAGGGACTTGAACCCTGGACCCTCAGATTAAAAGTCTGATGCTCTACCGACTGAGCTATCCGGGCTCTGTATCGAGTCGTGACTGAATACCGCCAAACCGTCACCATATACTAACAACAAATGTGATAAAATATCGCCAAACCACCACCACATAATAACACCAAATAGTGACTGAATACCGCCATACAATCACCACATAATAACACTGTAAACTGACTGAATATCGCCATGCAACACAAACATAATAACCTAAAATAGCGACAGAATACTGCCATACCATCACCACATAATAACAGCATATAATGACTGAACACCGCCATACAATTACCACATAAAATCACCAAATAGTGACTGAACACCATCCCAACATAAAAACACCAAATAATGACTGATTACCACAATACCATGACCACATAATAACACAAAATAGTGACTGAATACCGCCATACTAAGTTACACCCACTTTACTCTCGTGATGACCTCACGTGAGTCTGCTTGTGGGATGCCCTCAGCCGTTCAGAATTTTATGAAATTCCCAACTTATGTGATATCGTTACCCCTGAAGATCGCAAAAGGTTGAGATCGCCGCCATATCTTTTATCAGGATTTTACCACTACCCAGACACCAAACATCACATGGCTGTTGTTAGCGATCTGTCTACTATTGATTTGTGGCTTATAGGCAGGAGCTACAGTTATGAAAATAAGCATCTTCTGAATATCACCATAACAGAACCAAGTAATAGTGCTAAACAGTGACTGAGTACCATCATACCATAGCCATGGTACATAACATTACCAGTGATCACTTGCTGCTGGTGCCAAAAAAGCAACCGAGCAGAACATGGTCACGGCTCTATACTGTCATAAACTAGCTGAAATCAAAGAAACTACGGTAACCAAGATATTTTTCTGAATAGTCACCATCATTTGTTTTTCAGTAGTTTTCTCACATCCTTAAATTATAGCGTTTATTGTTTTCCGTTTTATTAAAAGCATCCGCCCGAACAGGGACTTGAACCCTGGACCCTCAGATTAAAAGTCTGATGCTCTACCGACTGAGCTATCCGGGCTCTGTATCGAGTCGTGACTGAATACCGCCAAACCGTCACCATATACTAACAACAAATGTGATAAAATATCGCCAAACCACCACCACATAATAACACCAAATAGTGACTGAATACCGCCATACAATCACCACATAATAACACTGTAAACTGACTGAATATCGCCATGCAACACAAACATAATAACCTAAAATAGCGACAGAATACTGCCATACCATCACCACATAATAACAGCATATAATGACTGAACACCGCCATACAATTACCACATAAAATCACCAAATAGTGACTGAACACCATCCCAACATAAAAACACCAAATAATGACTGATTACCACAATACCATGACCACATAATAACACAAAATAGTGACTGAATACCGCCATACTAAGTTACACCCACTTTACTCTCGTGATGACCTCACGTGAGTCTGCTTGTGGGATGCCCTCAGCCGTTCAGAATTTTATGAAATTCCCAACTTATGTGATATCTTTACCCCTGAAGATCGCAAAAGGTTGAGATCGCCGCCATATCTTTTATCAGGATTTTACCACTACCCAGAGACCAAACATCACATGGCTGTTGTTAGCGATCTGTCTACTATTGATTTGTGGCTTATAGGCAGGAGTTACAGTTATGAAAATAAGCATCTTCTGAATATCACCATAACAGAACCAAGTAATAGTGCTAAACAGTGACTGAGTACCATCATACCATAGCCATGGTACATAACATTACCAGTGATCACTTGCTGCTGGTGCCAAAAAAGCAACCGAGCAGAACATGGTCACGGCTCTATACTGTCATAAACTAGCTGAAATCAAAGAAACTACGGTAACCAAGATATTTTTCTGAATAGTCACCATCATTTGTTTTTCAGTAGTTTTCTCACATCCTTAAATTATAGCGTTTATTGTTTTCCGCTTTATTAAAAGCATCCGCCCGAACAGGGACGTGAACCCTGGACCCTCAGATTAAAAGTCTGATGCTCTACCGACTGAGCTATCCGGGCTCTGTATCGAGTCGTGACTGAATACCGCCAAACCGTCACCATATACTAACAACAAATGTGATAAAATATCGCCAAACCACCACCACATAATAACACCAAATAGTGACTGAATACCGCCATACAATCACCACATAATAACACTGTAAACTGACTGAATATCGCCATGCAACACAAACATAATAACCTAAAATAGCGACAGAATACTGCCATACCATCACCACATAATAACAGCATATAATGACTGAACACCGCCATACAATTACCACATAAAATCACCAAATAGTGACTGAACACCATCCCAACATAAAAACACCAAATAATGACTGATTACCACAATACCATGACCACATAATAACACAAAATAGTGACTGAATACCGCCATACTAAGTTACACCCACTTTACTCTCGTGATGACCTCACGTGAGTCTGCTTGTGGGATGCCCTCAGCCGTTCAGAATTTTATGAAATTCCCAACTTATGTGATATCTTTACCCCTGAAGATCGCAAAAGGTTGAGATCGCCGCCATATCTTTTATCAGGATTTTACCACTACCCAGAGACAAAACATCACATGGCTGTTGTTAGCGATCTGTCTACTATTGATTTGTGGCTTATAGGCAGGAGTTACAGTTATGAAAATAAGCATCTTCTGAATATCACCATAACAGAACCAAGTAATAGTGCTAAACAGTGACTGAGTACCATCATACCATAGCCATGGTACATAACATTACCAGTGATCACTTGCTGCTGGTGCCAAAAAAGCAACCGAGCAGAACATGGTCACGGCTCTATACTGTCATAAACTAGCTGAAATCAAAGAAACTACGGTAACCAAGATATTTTTCTGAATAGTCACCATCATTTGTTTTTCAGTAGTTTTCTCACATCCTTAAATTATAGCGTTTATTGTTTTCCGTTTTATTAAAAGCATCCGCCCGAACAGGGACTTGAACCCTGGACCCTCAGATTAAAAGTCTGATGCTCTACCGACTGAGCTATCCGGGCTCTGTATCGAGTTGTGACTGAATACCGCCAAACCGTCACCATATACTAACAACAAATGTGATAAAATATCGCCAAACCACCACCACATAATAACACCAAATAGTGACTGAATACCGCCATACAATCACCACATAATAACACTGTAAACTGACTGAATATCGCCATGCAACACAAACATAATAACCTAAAATAGCGACAGAATACTGCCATACCATCACCACATAATAACAGCATATAATGACTGAACACCGCCATACAATTACCACATAAAATCACCAAATAGTGACTGAACACCATCCCAACATAAAAACACCAAATAATGACTGATTACCACAATACCATGACCACATAATAACACAAAATAGTGACTGAATACCGCCATACTAAGTTACACCCACTTTACTCTCGTGATGACCTCACGTGAGTCTGCTTGTGGGATGCCCTCAGCCGTTCAGAATTTTATGAAATTCCAAACTTATGTGATATCTTTACCCCTGAAGATCGCAAAAGGTTGAGATCGCCGCCATATCTTTTATCAGGATTTTACCACTACCCAGAGACCAAACATCACATGGCTGTTGTTAGCGATCTGTCTACTATTGATTTGTGGCTTATAGGCAGGAGTTACAGTTATGAAAATAAGCATCTTCTGAATATCACCATAACAGAACCAAGTAATAGTGCTAAACAGTGACTGAGTACCATCATACCATAGCCATGGTACATAACATTACCAGTGATCACTTGCTGCTGGTGCCAAAAAAGCAACCGAGCAGAACATGGTCACGGCTCTATACTGTCATAAACTAGCTGAAATCAAAGAAACTACGGTAACCAAGATATTTTTCTGAATAGTCACCATCATTTGTTTTTCAGTAGTTTTCTCACATCCTTAAATTATAGCGTTTATTGTTTTCCGCTTTATTAAAAGCATCCGCCCGAACAGGGACTTGAACCCTGGACCCTCAGATTAAAAGTCTGATGCTCTACCGACTGAGCTATCCGGGCTCTGTATCGAGTCGTGACTGAATACCGCCAAACTGTCACCATATACTAACAACAAATGTGATAAAATATCGCCAAACCACCACCACATAATAACACCAAATAGTGACTGAATACCGCCATACAATCACCACATAATAACACTGTAAACTGACTGAATATCGCCATGCAACACAAACATAATAACCTAAAATAGCGACAGAATACTGCCATACCATCACCACATAATAACAGCATATAATGACTGAACACCGCCATACAATTACCACATAAAATCACCAAATAGTGACTGAACACCATCCCAACATAAAAACACCAAATAATGACTGATTACCACAATACCATGACCACATAATAACACAAAATAGTGACTGAATACCGCCATACTAAGTTACACCCACTTTACTCTCGTGATGACCTCACGTGAGTCTGCTTGTGGGATGCCCTCAGCCGTTCAGAATTTTATGAAATTCCCAACTTATGTGATATCTTTACCCCTGAAGATCGCAAAAGGTTGAGATCGCCGCCATATCTTTTATCAGGATTTTACCACTACCCAGAGACCAAACATCACATGGCTGTTGTTAGCGATCTGTCTACTATTGATTTGTGGCTTATAGGCAGGAGTTACAGTTATGAAAATAAGCATCTTCTGAATATCACCATAACAGAACCAAGTAATAGTGCTAAACAGTGACTGAGTACCATCATACCATAGCCATGGTACATAACATTACCAGTGATCACTTGCTGCTGGTGCCAAAAAAGCAACCGAGCAGAACATGGTCACGGCTCTATACTGTCATAAACTAGCTGAAATCAAAGAAACTACGGTAACCAAGATATTTTTCTGAATAGTCACCATCATTTGTTTTTCAGTAGTTTTCTCACATCCTTAAATTATAGCGTTTATTGTTTTCCGCTTTATTAAAAGCATCCGCCCGAACAGGGACTTGAACCTCAGATTAAAAGTCTGATGCTCTACCGACTTAGCTATCCGGGCTCTGTATCGAGTCGTGACTGAATACCGCCAAACCGTCACCATATACTAACAACAAATGTGATAAAATATCGCCAAACCACCACCACATAATAACACCAAATAGTGACTGAATACCGCCATACAATCACCACATAATAACACTGTAAACTGACTGAATATCGCCATGCAACACAAACATAATAACCTAAAATAGCGACAGAATACTGCCATACCATCACCACATAATAACAGCATATAATGACTGAACACCGCCATACAATTACCACATAAAATCACCAAATAGTGACTGAACACCATCCCAACATAAAAACACCAAATAATGACTGATTACCACAATACCATGACCACATAATAACACAAAATAGTGACTGAATACCGCCATACTAAGTTACACCCACTTTACTCTCGTGATGACCTCACGTGAGTCTGCTTGTGGGATGCCCTCAGCCGTTCAGAATTTTATGAAATTCCCAACTTATGTGATATCTTTACCCCTGAAGATCGCAAAAGGTTGAGATCGCCGCCATATCTTTTATCAGGATTTTACCACTACCCAGAGACCAAACATCACATGGCTGTTGTTAGCGATCTGTCTACTATTGATTTGTGGCTTATAGGCAGGAGCTACAGTTATGAAAATAAGCATCTTCTGAATATCACCATAACAGAACCAAGTAATAGTGCTAAACAGTGACTGAGTACCATCATACCATAGCCATGGTACATAACATTACCAGTGATCACTTGCTGCTGGTGCCAAAAAAGCAACCGAGCAGAACATGGTCACGGCTCTATACTGTCATAAACTAGCTGAAATCAAAGAAACTACGGTAACCAAGATATTTTTCTGAATAGTCACCATCATTTGTTTTTCAGTAGTTTTCTCACATCCTTAAATTATAGCGTTTATTGTTTTCCGTTTTATTAAAAGCATCCGCCCGAACAGGGACTTGAACCCTGGACCCTCAGATTAAAAGTCTGATGCTCTACCGACTGAGCTATCCGGGCTCTGTATCAAGTCGTGACTGAATACCGCCAAACCGTCACCATATACTAACAACAAATGTGATAAAATATCGCCAAACCACCACCACATAATAACACCAAATAGTGACTGAATACCGCCATACAATCACCACATAATAACACTGTAAACTGACTGAATATCGCCATGCAACACAAACATAATAACCTAAAATAGCGACAGAATACTGCCATACCATCACCACATAATAACAGCATATAATGACTGAACACCGCCATACAATTACCACATAAAATCACCAAATAGTGACTGAACACCATCCCAACATAAAAACACCAAATAATGACTGATTACCACAATACCATGACCACATAATAACACAAAATAGTGACTGAATACCGCCATACTAAGTTACACCCACTTTACTCTCGTGATGACCTCACGTGAGTCTGCTTGTGGGATGCCCTCAGCCGTTCAGAATTTTATGAAATTCCCAACTTATGTGATATCTTTACCCCTGAAGATCGCAAAAGGTTGAGATCGCCGCCATATCTTTTATCAGGATTTTACCACTACCCAGAGACCAAACATCACATGGCTGTTGTTAGCGATCTGTCTACTATTGATTTGTGGCTTATAGGCAGGAGTTACAGTTATGAAAATAAGCATCTTCTGAATATCACCATAACAGAACCAAGTAATAGTGCTAAACAGTGACTGAGTACCATCATACCATAGCCATGGTACATAACATTACCAGTGATCACTTGCTGCTGGTGCCAAAAAAGCAACCGAGCAGAACATGGTCACGGCTCTATACTGTCATAAACTAGCTGAAATCAAAGAAACTACGGTAACCAAGATATTTTTCTGAATAGTCACCATCATTTGTTTTTCAGTAGTTTTCTCACATCCTTAAATTATAGCGTTTATTGTTTTCCGCTTTATTAAAAGCATCCGCCCGAACAGGGACTTGAACCCTGGACCCTCAGATTAAAAGTCTGATGCTCTACCGACTGAGCTATCCGGGCTCTGTATCGAGTCGTGACTGAATACCGCCAAACCGTCACCATATACTAACAACAAATGTGATAAAATATCGCCAAACCACCACCACATAATAACACCAAATAGTGACTGAATACCGCCATACAATCACCACATAATAACACTGTAAACTGACTGAATATCGCCATGCAACACAAACATAATAACCTAAAATAGCGACAGAATACTGCCATACCATCACCACATAATAACAGCATATAATGACTGAACACCGCCATACAATTACCACATAAAATCACCAAATAGTGACTGAACACCATCCCAACATAAAAACACCAAATAATGACTGATTACCACAATACCATGACCACATAATAACACAAAATAGTGACTGAATACCGCCATACTAAGTTACACCCACTTTACTCTCGTGATGACCTCACGTGAGTCTGCTTGTGGGATGCCCTCAGCCGTTCAGAATTTTATGAAATTCCCAACTTATGTGATATCTTTACCCCTGAAGATCGCAAAAGGTTGAGATCGCCGCCATATCTTTTATCAGGATTTTACCACTACCCAGAGACCAAACATCACATGGCTGTTGTTAGCGATCTGTCTACTATTGATTTGTGGCTTATAGGCAGGAGCTACAGTTATGAAAATAAGCATCTTCTGAATATCACCATAACAGAACCAAGTAATAGTGCTAAACAGTGACTGAGTACCATCATACCATAGCCATGGTACATAACATTACCAGTGATCACTTGCTGCTGGTGCCAAAAAAGCAACCGAGCAGAACATGGTCACGGCTCTATACTGTCATAAACTAGCTGAAATCAAAGAAACTACGGTAACCAAGATATTTTTCTGAATAGTCACCATCATTTGTTTTTCAATAGTTTTCTCACATCCTTAAATTATAGCGTTTATTGTTTTCCGTTTTATTAAAAGCATCCGCCCGAACAGGGACTTGAACCCTGGACCCTCAGATTAAAAGTCTGATGCTCTACCGACTGAGCTATCCGGGCTCTGTATCGAGTCGTGACTGAATACCGCCAAACCGTCACCATATACTAACAACAAATGTAATAAAATATCGCCAAACCACCACCACATAATAACACCAAATAGTGACTGAATACCGCCATACAATCACCACATAATAACACTGTAAACTGACTGAATATCGCCATGCAACACAAACATAATAACCTAAAATAGCGACAGAATACTGCCATACCATCACCACATAATAACAGCATATAATGACTGAACACCGCCATACAATTACCACATAAAATCACCAAATAGTGACTGAACACCATCCCAACATAAAAACACCAAATAATGACTGATTACCACAATACCATGACCACATAATAACACAAAATAGTGACTGAATACCGCCATACTAAGTTACACCCACTTTACTCTCGTGATGACCTCACGTGAGCCTGCTTGTGGGATGCCCTCAGCCGTTCAGAATTTTATGAAATTCCCAACTTATGTGATATCTTTACCCCTGAAGATCGCAAAAGGTTGAGATCGCCGCCATATCTTTTATCAGGATTTTACCACTACCCAGAGACCAAACATCACATGGCTGTTGTTAGCGATCTGTCTACTATTGATTTGTGGCTTATAGGCAGGAGTTACAGTTATGAAAATAAGCATCTTCTGAATATCACCATAACAGAACCAAGTAATAGTGCTAAACAGTGACTGAGTACCATCATACCATAGCCATGGTACATAACATTACCAGTGATCACTTGCTGCTGGTGCCAAAAAAGCAACCGAGCAGAACATGGTCACGGCTCTATACTGTCATAAACTAGCTGAAATCAAAGAAACTACGGTAACCAAGATATTTTTCTGAATAGTCACCATCATTTGTTTTTCAGTAGTTTTCTCACATCCTTAAATTATAGCGTTTATTGTTTTCCGCTTTATTAAAAGCATCCGCCCGAACAGGGACTTGAACCTCAGATTAAAAGTCTGATGCTCTACCGACTTAGCTATCCGGGCTCTGTATCGAGTCGTGACTGAATACCGCCAAACCGTCACCATATACTAACAACAAATGTGATAAAATATCGCCAAACCACCACCACATAATAACACCAAATAGTGACTGAATACCGCCATACAATCACCACATAATAACACTGTAAACTGACTGAATATCGCCATGCAACACAAACATAATAACCTAAAATAGCGACAGAATACTGCCATACCATCACCACATAATAACAGCATATAATGACTGAACACCGCCATACAATTACCACATAAAATCACCAAATAGTGACTGAACACCATCCCAACATAAAAACACCAAATAATGACTGATTACCACAATACCATGACCACATAATAACACAAAATAGTGACTGAATACCGCCATACTAAGTTACACCCACTTTACTCTCGTGATGACCTCACGTGAGTCTGCTTGTGGGATGCCCTCAGCCGTTCAGAATTTTATGAAATTCCCAACTTATGTGATATCTTTACCCCTGAAGATCGCAAAAGGTTGAGATCGCCGCCATATCTTTTATCAGGATTTTACCACTACCCAGAGACCAAACATCACATGGCTGTTGTTAGCGATCTGTCTACTATTGATTTGTGGCTTATAGGCAGGAGCTACAGTTATGAAAATAAGCATCTTCTGAATATCACCATAACAGAACCAAGTAATAGTGCTAAACAGTGACTGAGTACCATCATACCATAGCCATGGTACATAACATTACCAGTGATCACTTGCTGCTGGTGCCAAAAAAGCAACCGAGCAGAACATGGTCACGGCTCTATACTGTCATAAACTAGCTGAAATCAAAGAAACTACGGTAACCAAGATATTTTTCTGAATAGTCACCATCATTTGTTTTTCAGTAGTTTTCTCACATCCTTAAATTATAGCGTTTATTGTTTTCCGTTTTATTAAAAGCATCCGCCCGAACAGGGACTTGAACCCTGGACCCTCAGATTAAAAGTCTGATGCTCTACCGACTGAGCTATCCGGGCTCTGTATCGAGTCGTGACTGAATACCGCCAAACCGTCACCATATACTAACAACAAATGTGATAAA
Organism: Ranitomeya imitator; assembly: GCF_032444005.1. NCBI lineage: Eukaryota > Metazoa > Chordata > Amphibia > Anura > Dendrobatidae > Ranitomeya > Ranitomeya imitator. Next base: position 661,129,996 of record NC_091285.1, on the reverse strand, counting down.
ATATCGCCAAACCACCACCACATAATAACACCAAATAGTGACTGAATACCGCCATACAATCACCACATAATAACACTGTAAACTGACTGAATATCGCCATGCAACACAAACATAATAACCTAAAATAGCGACAGAATACTGCCATACCATCACCACATAATAACAGCATATAATGACTGAACACCGCCATACAATTACCACATAAAATCACCAAATAGTGACTGAACACCATCCCAACATAAAAACACCAAATAATGACTGATTACCACAATACCATGACCACATAATAACACAAAATAGTGACTGAATACCGCCATACTAAGTTACACCCACTTTACTCTCGTGATGACCTCACGTGAGTCTGCTTGTGGGATGCCCTCAGCCGTTCAGAATTTTATGAAATTCCCAACTTATGTGATATCTTTACCCCTGAAGATCGCAAAAGGTTGAGATCGCCGCCATATCTTTTATCAGGATTTTACCACTACCCAGAGACCAAACATCACATGGCTGTTGTTAGCGATCTGTCTACTATTGATTTGTGGCTTATAGGCAGGAGTTACAGTTATGAAAATAAGCATCTTCTGAATATCACCATAACAGAACCAAGTAATAGTGCTAAACAGTGACTGAGTACCATCATACCATAGCCATGGTACATAACATTACCAGTGATCACTTGCTGCTGGTGCCAAAAAAGCAACCGAGCAGAACATGGTCACGGCTCTATACTGTCATAAACTAGCTGAAATCAAAGAAACTACGGTAACCAAGATATTTTTCTGAATAGTCACCATCATTTGTTTTTCAGTAGTTTTCTCACATCCTTAAATTATAGCGTTTATTGTTTTCCGCTTTATTAAAAGCATCCGCCCGAACAGGGACTTGAACCCTGGACCCTCAGATTAAAAGTCTGATGCTCTACCGACTGAGCTATCCGGGCTCTGTATCGAGTCGTGACTGAATACCGCCAAACCGTCACCATATACTAACAACAAATGTGATAAAATATCGCCAAACCACCACCACATAATAACACCAAATAGTGACTGAATACCGCCATACAATCACCACATAATAACACTGTAAACTGACTGAATATCGCCATGCAACACAAACATAATAACCTAAAATAGCGACAGAATACTGCCATACCATCACCACATAATAACAGCATATAATGACTGAACACCGCCATACAATTACCACATAAAATCACCAAATAGTGACTGAACACCATCCCAACATAAAAACACCAAATAATGACTGATTACCACAATACCATGACCACATAATAACACAAAATAGTGACTGAATACCGCCATACTAAGTTACACCCACTTTACTCTCGTGATGACCTCACGTGAGTCTGCTTGTGGGATGCCCTCAGCCGTTCAGAATTTTATGAAATTCCCAACTTATGTGATATCTTTACCCCTGAAGATCGCAAAAGGTTGAGATCGCCGCCATATCTTTTATCAGGATTTTACCACTACCCAGAGACCAAACATCACATGGCTGTTGTTAGCGATCTGTCTACTATTGATTTGTGGCTTATAGGCAGGAGTTACAGTTATGAAAATAAGCATCTTCTGAATATCACCATAACAGAACCAAGTAATAGTGCTAAACAGTGACTGAGTACCATCATACCATAGCCATGGTACATAACATTACCAGTGATCACTTGCTGCTGGTGCCAAAAAAGCAACCGAGCAGAACATGGTCACGGCTCTATACTGTCATAAACTAGCTGAAATCAAAGAAACTACGGTAACCAAGATATTTTTCTGAATAGTCACCATCATTTGTTTTTCAGTAGTTTTCTCACATCCTTAAATTATAGCGTTTATTGTTTTCCGCTTTATTAAAAGCATCCGCCCGAACAGGGACTTGAACCCTGGACCCTCAGATTAAAAGTCTGATGCTCTACCGACTGAGCTATCCGGGCTCTGTATCGAGTCGTGACTGAATACCGCCAAACCGTCACCATATACTAACAACAAATGTGATAAAATATCGCCAAACCACCACCACATAATAACACCAAATAGTGACTGAATACCGCCATACAATCACCACATAATAACACTGTAAACTGACTGAATATCGCCATGCAACACAAACATAATAACCTAAAATAGCGACAGAATACTGCCATACCATCACCACATAATAACAGCATATAATGACTGAACACCGCCATACAATTACCACATAAAATCACCAAATAGTGACTGAACACCATCCCAACATAAAAACACCAAATAATGACTGATTACCACAATACCATGACCACATAATAACACAAAATAGTGACTGAATACCGCCATACTAAGTTACACCCACTTTACTCTCGTGATGACCTCACGTGAGCCTGCTTGTGGGATGCCCTCAGCCGTTCAGAATTTTATGAAATTCCCAACTTATGTGATATCTTTACCCCTGAAGATCGCAAAAGGTTGAGATCGCCGCCATATCTTTTATCAGGATTTTACCACTACCCAGAGACCAAACATCACATGGCTGTTGTTAGCGATCTGTCTACTATTGATTTGTGGCTTATAGGCAGGAGTTACAGTTATGAAAATAAGCATCTTCTGAATATCACCATAACAGAACCAAGTAATAGTGCTAAACAGTGACTGAGTACCATCATACCATAGCCATGGTACATAACATTACCAGTGATCACTTGCTGCTGGTGCCAAAAAAGCAACCGAGCAGAACATGGTCACGGCTCTATACTGTCATAAACTAGCTGAAATCAAAGAAACTACGGTAACCAAGATATTTTTCTGAATAGTCACCATCATTTGTTTTTCAGTAGTTTTCTCACATCCTTAAATTATAGCGTTTATTGTTTTCCGCTTTATTAAAAGCATCCGCCCGAACAGGGACTTGAACCTCAGATTAAAAGTCTGATGCTCTACCGACTTAGCTATCCGGGCTCTGTATCGAGTCGTGACTGAATACCGCCAAACCGTCACCATATACTAACAACAAATGTGATAAAATATCGCCAAACCACCACCACATAATAACACCAAATAGTGACTGAATACCGCCATACAATCACCACATAATAACACTGTAAACTGACTGAATATCGCCATGCAACACAAACATAATAACCTAAAATAGCGACAGAATACTGCCATACCATCACCACATAATAACAGCATATAATGACTGAACACCGCCATACAATTACCACATAAAATCACCAAATAGTGACTGAACACCATCCCAACATAAAAACACCAAATAATGACTGATTACCACAATACCATGACCACATAATAACACAAAATAGTGACTGAATACCGCCATACTAAGTTACACCCACTTTACTCTCGTGATGACCTCACGTGAGTCTGCTTGTGGGATGCCCTCAGCCGTTCAGAATTTTATGAAATTCCCAACTTATGTGATATCTTTACCCCTGAAGATCGCAAAAGGTTGAGATCGCCGCCATATCTTTTATCAGGATTTTACCACTACCCAGAGACCAAACATCACATGGCTGTTGTTAGCGATCTGTCTACTATTGATTTGTGGCTTATAGGCAGGAGTTACAGTTATGAAAATAAGCATCTTCTGAATATCACCATAACAGAACCAAGTAATAGTGCTAAACAGTGACTGAGTACCATCATACCATAGCCATGGTACATAACATTACCAGTGATCACTTGCTGCTGGTGCCAAAAAAGCAACCGAGCAGAACATGGTCACGGCTCTATACTGTCATAAACTAGCTGAAATCAAAGAAACTACGGTAACCAAGATATTTTTCTGAATAGTCACCATCATTTGTTTTTCAGTAGTTTTCTCACATCCTTAAATTATAGCGTTTATTGTTTTCCGCTTTATTAAAAGCATCCGCCCGAACAGGGACTTGAACCCTGGACCCTCAGATTAAAAGTCTGATGCTCTACCGACTGAGCTATCCGGGCTCTGTATCGAGTCGTGACTGAATACCGCCAAACCGTCACCATATACTAACAACAAATGTGATAAAATATCGCCAAACCACCACCACATAATAACACCAAATAGTGACTGAATACCGCCATACAATCACCACATAATAACACTGTAAACTGACTGAATATCGCCATGCAACACAAACATAATAACCTAAAATAGCGACAGAATACTGCCATACCATCACCACATAATAACAGCATATAATGACTGAACACCGCCATACAATTACCACATAAAATCACCAAATAGTGACTGAACACCATCCCAACATAAAAACACCAAATAATGACTGATTACCACAATACCATGACCACATAATAACACAAAATAGTGACTGAATACCGCCATACTAAGTTACACCCACTTTACTCTCGTGATGACCTCACGTGAGTCTGCTTGTGGGATGCCCTCAGCCGTTCAGAATTTTATGAAATTCCCAACTTATGTGATATCTTTACCCCTGAAGATCGCAAAAGGTTGAGATCGCTGCCATATCTTTTATCAGGATTTTACCACTACCCAGAGACCAAACATCACATGGCTGTTGTTAGCGATCTGTCTACTATTGATTTGTGGCTTATAGGCAGGAGTTACAGTTATGAAAATAAGCATCTTCTGAATATCACCATAACAGAACCAAGTAATAGTGCTAAACAGTGACTGAGTACCATCATACCATAGCCATGGTACATAACATTACCAGTGATCACTTGCTGCTGGTGCCAAAAAAGGAACCGAGCAGAACATGGTCACGGCTCTATACTGTCATAAACTAGCTGAAATCAAAGAAACTACGGTAACCAAGATATTTTTCTGAATAGTCACCATCATTTGTTTTTCAGTAGTTTTCTCACATCCTTAAATTATAGCGTTTATTGTTTTCCGCTTTATTAAAAGCATCCGCCCGAACAGGGACTTGAACCCTGGACCCTCAGATTAAAAGTCTGATGCTCTACCGACTGAGCTATCCGGGCTCTGTATCGAGTCGTGACTGAATACCGCCAAACCGTCACCATATACTAACAACAAATGTGATCAAATATCGCCAAACCACCACCACATAATAACACCAAATAGTGACTGAATACCGCCATACAATCACCACATAATAACACTGTAAACTGACTGAATATCGCCATGCAACACAAACATAATAACCTAAAATAGCGACAGAATACTGCCATACCATCACCACATAATAACAGCATATAATGACTGAACACCGCCATACAATTACCACATAAAATCACCAAATAGTGACTGAACACCATCCCAACATAAAAACACCAAATAATGACTGAATACCGCCATACTAAGTTACACCCACTTTACTCTCGTGATGACCTCACGTGAGTCTGCTTGTGGGATGCCCTCAGCCGTTCAGAATTTTATGAAATTCCCAACTTATGTGATATCTTTACCCCTGAAGATCGCAAAAGGTTCAGATCGCCGCCATATCTTTTATCAGGATTTTACCACTACCCAGAGACCAAACATCACATGGCTGTTGTTAGCGATCTGTCTACTATTGATTTGTGGCTTATAGGCAGGAGTTACAGTTATGAAAATAAGCATCTTCTGAATATCACCATAACAGAACCAAGTAATAGTGCTAAACAGTGACCGAGTACCATCATACCATAGCCATGGTACATAACATTACCAGTGATCACTTGCTGCTGGTGCCAAAAAAGCAACCGAGCAGAACATGGTCACGGCTCTATACTGTCATAAACTAGCTGAAATCAAAGAAACTACGGTAACCAAGATATTTTTCTGAATAGTCACCATCATTTGTTTTTCAGTAGTTTTCTCACATCCTTCAATTATAGCGTTTATTGTTTTCCGCTTTATTAAAAGCATCCGCCCGAACAGGGACTTGAACCCTGGACCCTCAGATTAAAAGTCTGATGCTCTACCGACTGAGCTATCCGGGCTCTGTATCGAGTCGTGACTGAATACCGCCAAACCGTCACCATATACTAACAACAAATGTGATAAAATATCGCCAAACCACCACCACATAATAACACCAAATAGTGACTGAATACCGCCATACAATCACCACATAATAACACTGTAAACTGACTGAATATCGCCATGCAACACAAACATAATAACCTAAAATAGCGACAGAATACTGCCATACCATCACCACATAATAACAGCATATAATGACTGAACACCGCCATACAATTACCACATAAAATCACCAAATAGTGACTGAACACCATCCCAACATAAAAACACCAAATAATGACTGATTACCACAATACCATGACCACATAATAACACAAAATAGTGACTGAATACCGCCATACTAAGTTACACCCACTTTACTCTCGTGATGACCTCACGTGAGTCTGCTTGTGGGATGCCCTCAGCCGTTCAGAATTTTATGAAATTCCCAACTTATGTGATATCTTTACCCCTGAAGATCACAAAAGGTTGAGATCGCCGCCATATCTTTTATCAGGATTTTACCACTACCCAGAGACCAAACATCACATGGCTGTTGTTAGCGATCTGTCTACTATTGATTTGTGGCTTATAGGCAGGAGTTACAGTTATGAAAATAAGCATCTTCTGAATATCACCATAACAGAACCAAGTAATAGTGCTAAACAGTGACTGAGTACCATCATACCATAGCCATGGTACATAACATTACCAGTGATCACTTGCTGCTGGTGCCAAAAAAGCAACCGAGCAGAACATGGTCACGGCTCTATACTGTCATAAACTAGCTGAAATCAAAGAAACTACGGTAACCAAGATATTTTTCTGAATAGTCACCATCATTTGTTTTTCAGTAGTTTTCTCACATCCTTAAATTATAGCGTTTATTGTTTTCCGCTTTATTAAAAGCATCCGCCCGAACAGGGACTTGAACCCTGGACCCTCAGATTAAAAGTCTGATGCTCTACCGACTGAGCTATCCGGGATCTGTATCGAGTCGTGACTGAATACCGCCAAACCGTCACCATATACTAACAACAAATGTGATAAAATATCGCCAAACCACCACCACATAATAACACGAAATAGTGACTGAATACCGCCATACAATCACCACATAATAACACTGTAAACTGACTGAATATCGCCATGCAACACAAACATAATAACCTAAAATAGCGACAGAATACTGCCATACCATCACCACATAATAACAGCATATAATGACTGAACACCGCCATACAATTACCACATAAAATCACCAAATAGTGACTGAACACCATCCCAACATAAAAACACCAAATAATGACTGATTACCACAATACCATGACCACATAATAACACAAAATAGTGACTGAATACCGCCATACTAAGTTACACCCACTTTACTCTCGTGATGACCTCACGTGAGTCTGCTTGTGGGATGCCCTCAGCCGTTCAGAATTTTATGAAATTCCCAACTTATGTGATATCTTTACCCCTGAAGATCGCAAAAGGTTCAGATCGCCGCCATATCTTTTATCAGGATTTTACCACTACCCAGAGACCAAACATCACATGGCTGTTGTTAGCGATCTGTCTACTATTGATTTGTGGCTTATAGGCAGGAGTTACAGTTATGAAAATAAGCATCTTCTGAATATCACCATAACAGAACCAAGTAATAGTGCTAAACAGTGACTGAGTACCATCATACCATAGCCATGGTACATAACATTACCAGTGATCACTTGCTGCTGGTGCCAAAAAAGCAACCGAGCAGAACATGGTCACGGCTCTATACTGTCATGAACTAGCTGAAATCAAAGAAACTACAGTAACCAAGATATTTTTCTGAATAGTCACCATCATTTGTTTTTCAGTAGTTTTCTCACATCCTTAAATTATAGCGTTTATTGTTTTCCGCTTTATTAAAAGCATCCGCCCGAACAGGGACTTGAACCCTGGACCCTCAGATTATAAGTCTAATGCTCTACCGACTGAGCTATCCGGGCTCTGTATCGAGTCGTGACTGAATACCGCCAAACCGTCACCATATACTAACAACAAATGTGATAAAATATCGCCAAACCACCACCACATAATAACACCAAATAGTGACTGAATACCGCCATACAATCACCACATAATAACACTGTAAACTGACTGAATATCGCCATGCAACACAAACATAATAACCTAAAATAGCGACAGAATACTGCCATACCATCACCACATAATAACAGCATATAATGACTGAACACCGCCATACAATTACCACATAAAATCACCAAATAGTGACTGAACACCATCCCAACATAAAAACACCAAATAATGACTGATTACCACAATACCATGACCACGTAATAACACAAAATAGTGACTGAATACCGCCATACTAAGTTACACCCACTTTACTCTCGTGATGACCTCACGTGAGTCTGCTTGTGGGATGCCCTCAGCCGTTCAGAATTTTATGAAATTCCCAACTTATGTGATATCTTTACCCCTGAAGATCGCAAAAGGTTCAGATCGCCGCCATATCTTTTATCAGGATTTTACCACTACCCAGAGACCAAACATCACATGGCTGTTGTTAGCGATCTGTCTACTATTGATTTGTGGCTTATAGGCAGGAGTTACAGTTATGAAAATAAGCATCTTCTGAATATCACCATAACAGAACCAAGTAATAGTGCTAAACAGTGACTGAGTACCATCATACCATAGCCATGGTACATAACATTACCAGTGATCACTTGCTGCTGGTGCCAAAAAAGCAACCGAGCAGAACATGGTCACGGCTCTATACTGTCATAAACTAGCTGAAATCAAAGAAACTACGGTAACCAAGATATTTTTCTGAATAGTCACCATCATTTGTTTTTCAGTAGTTTTCTCACATCCTTAAATTATAGCGTTTATTGTTTTCCGCTTTATTAAAAGCATCCGCCCGAACAGGGACTTGAACCTCAGATTAAAAGTCTGATGCTCTACCGACTTAGCTATCCGGGCTCTGTATCGAGTCGTGACTGAATACCGCCAAACCGTCACCATATACTAACAACAAATGTGATAAAATATCGCCAAACCACCACCACATAATAACACCAAATAGTGACTGAATACCGCCATACAATCACCACATAATAACACTGTAAACTGACTGAATATCGCCATGCAACACAAACATAATAACCTAAAATAGCGACAGAATACTGCCATACCATCACCACATAATAACAGCATATAATGACTGAACACCGCCATACAATTACCACATAAAATCACCAAATAGTGACTGAACACCATCCCAACATAAAAACACCAAATAATGACTGATTACCACAATACCATGACCACATAATAACACAAAATAGTGACTGAATACCGCCATACTAAGTTACACCCACTTTACTCTCGTGATGACCTCACGTGAGTCTGCTTGTGGGATGCCCTCAGCCGTTCAGAATTTTATGAAATTCCCAACTTATGTGATATCTTTACCCCTGAAGATCGCAAAAGGTTGAGATCGCCGCCATATCTTTTATCAGGATTTTACCACTACCCAGAGACCAAACATCACATGGCTGTTGTTAGCGATCTGTCTACTATTGATTTGTGGCTTATAGGCAGGAGTTACAGTTATGAAAATAAGCATCTTCTGAATATCACCATAACAGAACCAAGTAATAGTGCTAAACAGTGACTGAGTACCATCATACCATAGCCATGGTACATAACATTACCAGTGATCACTTGCTGCTGGTGCCAAAAAAGCAACCGAGCAGAACATGGTCACGGCTCTATACTGTCATAAACTAGCTGAAATCAAAGAAACTACGGTAACCAAGATATTTTTCTGAATAGTCACCATCATTTGTTTTTCAGTAGTTTTCTCACATCCTTAAATTATAGCGTTTATTGTTTTCCGCTTTATTAAAAGCATCCGCCCGAACAGGGACTTGAACCCTGGACCCTCAGATTAAAAGTCTGATGCTCTACCGACTGAGCTATCCGGGCTCTGTATCGAGTCGTGACTGAATACCGCCAAACCGTCACCATATACTAACAACAAATGTGATAAAATATCGCCAAACCACCACCACATAATAACACCAAATAGTGACTGAATACCGCCATACAATCACCACATAATAACACTGTAAACTGACTGAATATCGCCATGCAACACAAACATAATAACCTAAAATAGCGACAGAATACTGCCATACCATCACCACATAATAACAGCATATAATGACTGAACACCGCCATACAATTACCACATAAAATCACCAAATAGTGACTGAACACCATCCCAACATAAAAACACCAAATAATGACTGATTACCACAATACCATGACCACATAATAACACAAAATAGTGACTGAATACCGCCATACTAAGTTACACCCACTTTACTCTCGTGATGACCTCACGTGAGTCTGCTTGTGGGATGCCCTCAGCCGTTCAGAATTTTATGAAATTCCCAACTTATGTGATATCTTTACCCCTGAAGATCGCAAAAGGTTGAGATCGCTGCCATATCTTTTATCAGGATTTTACCACTACCCAGAGACCAAACATCACATGGCTGTTGTTAGCGATCTGTCTACTATTGATTTGTGGCTTATAGGCAGGAGTTACAGTTATGAAAATAAGCATCTTCTGAATATCACCATAACAGAACCAAGTAATAGTGCTAAACAGTGACTGAGTACCATCATACCATAGCCATGGTACATAACATTACCAGTGATCACTTGCTGCTGGTGCCAAAAAAGGAACCGAGCAGAACATGGTCACGGCTCTATACTGTCATAAACTAGCTGAAATCAAAGAAACTACGGTAACCAAGATATTTTTCTGAATAGTCACCATCATTTGTTTTTCAGTAGTTTTCTCACATCCTTAAATTATAGCGTTTATTGTTTTCCGCTTTATTAAAAGCATCCGCCCGAACAGGGACTTGAACCCTGGACCCTCAGATTAAAAGTCTGATGCTCTACCGACTGAGCTATCCGGGCTCTGTATCGAGTCGTGACTGAATACCGCCAAACCGTCACCATATACTAACAACAAATGTGATAAAATATCGCCAAACCACCACCACATAATAACACCAAATAGTGACTGAATACCGCCATACAATCACCACATAATAACACTGTAAACTGACTGAATATCGCCATGCAACACAAACATAATAACCTAAAATAGCGACAGAATACTGCCATACCATCACCACATAATAACAGCATATAATGACTGAACACCGCCATACAATTACCACATAAAATCACCAAATAGTGACTGAACACCATCCCAACATAAAAACACCAAATAATGACTGATTACCACAATACCATGACCACATAATAACACAAAATAGTGACTGAATACCGCCATACTAAGTTACACCCACTTTACTCTCGTGATGACCTCACGTGAGTCTGCTTGTGGGATGCCCTCAGCCGTTCAGAATTTTATGAAATTCCCAACTTATGTGATATCTTTACCCCTGAAGATCGCAAAAGGTTGAGATCGCCGCCATATCTTTTATCAGGATTTTACCACTACCCAGAGACCAAACATCACATGGCTGTTGTTAGCGATCTGTCTACTATTGATTTGTGGCTTATAGGCAGGAGTTACAGTTATGAAAATAAGCATCTTCTGAATATCACCATAACAGAACCAAGTAATAGTGCTAAACAGTGACTGAGTACCATCATACCATAGCCATGGTACATAACATTACCAGTGATCACTTGCTGCTGGTGCCAAAAAAGCAACCGAGCAGAACATGGTCACGGCTCTATACTGTCATAAACTAGCTGAAATCAAAGAAACTACGGTAACCAAGATATTTTTCTGAATAGTCACCATCATTTGTTTTTCAGTAGTTTTCTCACATCCTTAAATTATAGCGTTTATTGTTTTCCGCTTTATTAAAAGCATCTGCCCGAACAGGGACTTGAACCCTGGACCCTCAGATTAAAAGTCTGATGCTCTACCGACTGAGCTATCCGGGATCTGTATCGAGTCGTGACTGAATACCGCCAAACCGTCACCATATACTAACAACAAATGTGATAAAATATCGCCAAACCACCACCACATAATAACACGAAATAGTGACTGAATACCGCCATACAATCACCACATAATAACACTGTAAACTGACTGAATATCGCCATGCAACACAAACATAATAACCTAAAATAGCGACAGAATACTGCCATACCATCACCACATAATAACAGCATATAATGACTGAACACCGCCATACAATTACCACATAAAATCACCAAATAGTGACTGAACACCATCCCAACATAAAAACACCAAATAATGACTGATTACCACAATACCATGACCACATAATAACACAAAATAGTGACTGAATACCGCCATACTAAGTTACACCCACTTTACTCTCGTGATGACCTCACGTGAGTCTGCTTGTGGGATGCCCTCAGCCGTTCAGAATTTTATGAAATTCCCAACTTATGTGATATCTTTACCCCTGAAGATCGCAAAAGGTTCAGATCGCCGCCATATCTTTTATCAGGATTTTACCACTACCCAGAGACCAAACATCACATGGCTGTTGTTAGCGATCTGTCTACTATTGATTTGTGGCTTATAGGCAGGAGTTACAGTTATGAAAATAAGCATCTTCTGAATATCACCATAACAGAACCAAGTAATAGTGCTAAACAGTGACTGAGTACCATCATACCATAGCCATGGTACATAACATTACCAGTGATCACTTGCTGCTGGTGCCAAAAAAGCAACCGAGCAGAACATGGTCACGGCTCTATACTGTCATAAACTAGCTGAAATCAAAGAAACTACGGTAACCAAGATATTTTTCTGAATAGTCACCATCATTTGTTTTTCAGTAGTTTTCTCACATCCTTAAATTATAGCGTTTATTGTTTTCCGCTTTATTAAAAGCATCCGCCCGAACAGGGACTTGAACCCTGGACCCTCAGATTATAAGTCTAATGCTCTACCGACTGAGCTATCCGGGCTCTGTATCGAGTCGTGACTGAATACCGCCAAACCGTCACCATATACTAACAACAAATGTGATAAAATATCGCCAAACCACCACCACATAATAACACCAAATAGTGACTGAATACCGCCATACAATCACCACATAATAACACTGTAAACTGACTGAATATCGCCATGCAACACAAACATAATAACCTAAAATAGCGACAGAATACTGCCATACCATCACCACATAATAACAGCATATAATGACTGAACACCGCCATACAATTACCACATAAAATCACCAAATAGTGACTGAACACCATCCCAACATAAAAACACCAAATAATGTCTGATTACCACAATACCATGACCACGTAATAACACAAAATAGTGACTGAATACCGCCATACTAAGTTACACCCACTTTACTCTCGTGATGACCTCACGTGAGTCTGCTTGTGGGATGCCCTCAGCCGTTCAGAATTTTATGAAATTCCCAACTTATGTGATATCTTTACCCCTGAAGATCGCAAAAGGTTCAGATCGCCGCCATATCTTTTATCAGGATTTTACCACTACCCAGAGACCAAACATCACATGGCTGTTGTTAGCGATCTGTCTACTATTGATTTGTGGCTTATAGGCAGGAGTTACAGTTATGAAAATAAGCATCTTCTGAATATCACCATAACAGAACCAAGTAATAGTGCTAAACAGTGACTGAGTACCATCATACCATAGCCATGGTACATAACATTACCAGTGATCACTTGCTGCTGGTGCCAAAAAAGCAACCGAGCAGAACATGGTCACGGCTCTATACTGTCATAAACTAGCTGAAATCAAAGAAACTACGGTAACCAAGATATTTTTCTGAATAGTCACCATCATTTGTTTTTCAGTAGTTTTCTCACATCCTTAAATTATAGCGTTTATTGTTTTCCGCTTTATTAAAAGCATCCGCCCGAACAGGGACTTGAACCCTGGACCCTCAGATTAAAAGTCTGATGCTCTACCGACTGAGCTATCCGGGCTCTGTATCGAGTCGTGACTGAATACCGCCAAACCGTCACCATATACTAACAACAAATGTGATAAAATATCGCCAAACCACCACCACATAATAACACCAAATAGTGACTGAATACCGCCATACAATCACCACATAATAACACTGTAAACTGACTGAATATCGCCATGCAACACAAACATAATGACCTAAAATAGCGACAGAATACTGCCATACCATCACCACATAATAACAGCATATAATGACTGAACACCGCCATACAATTACCACATAAAATCACCAAATAGTGACTGAACACCATCCCAACATAAAAACACCAAATATTGACTGATTACCACAATACCATGACCACATAATAACACAAAATAGTGACTGAATACCGCCATACTAAGTTACACCCACTTTACTCTCGTGATGACCTCACGTGAGTCTGCTTGTGGAATGCCCTCAGCCGTTCAGAATTTTATGAAATTCCCAACTTATGTGATATCTTTACCCCTGAAGATCGCAAAAGGTTCAGATCGCCGCCATATCTTTTATCAGGATTTTACCACTACCCAGAGACCAAACATCACATGGCTGTTGTTAGCGATCTGTCTACTATTGATTTGTGGCTTATAGGCAGGAGTTACAGTTATGAAAATAAGCATCTTCTGAATATCACCATAACAGAACCAAGTAATAGTGCTAAACAGTGACTGAGTACCATCATACCATAGCCATGGTACATAACATTACCAGTGATCACTTGCTGCTGGTGCCAAAAAAGCAACCGAGCAGAACATGGTCACGGCTCTATACTGTCATAAACTAGCTGAAATCAAAGAAACTACGGTAACCAAGATATTTTTCTGAATAGTCACCATCATTTGTTTTTCAGTAGTTTTCTCACATCCTTAAATTATAGCGTTTATTGTTTTCCGCTTTATTAAAAGCATCAGCCCGAACAGGGACTTGAACCCTGGGCCCTCAGATTAAAAGTCTGATGCTCTACCGACTGAGCTATCCGGGCTCTGTATTGAGTCGTGACTGAATACCGCCAAACCGTCACCATATACTAACAACAAATGTGATAAAATATCGCCAAACCACCACCACATAATAACACCAAATAGTGACTGAATACCGCCATACAATCACCACATAATAACACTGTAAACTGACTGAATATCGCCATGCAACACAAACATAATAACCTAAAATAGCGACAGAATACTGCCATACCATCACTACATAATAACAGCATATAATGACTGAACACCGCCATACAATTACCACATAAAATCACCAAATAGTGACTGAACACCATCCCAACATAAAAACACCAAATAATGACTGATTACCACAATACCATGACCACATAATAACACAAAATAGTGACTGAATACCGCCATACTAAGTTACACCCACTTTACTCTCGTGATGACCTCACGTGAGTCTGCTTGTGGGATGCCCTCAGCCGTTCAGAATTTTATGAAATTCCCAACTTATGTGATATCTTTACCCCTGAAGATCGCAAAAGGTTCAGATCGCCGCCATATCTTTTATCAGGATTTTACCACTACCCAGAGACCAAACATCACATGGCTGTTGTTAGCGATCTGTCTACTATTGATTTGTGGCTTATAGGCAGGAGTTACAGTTATGAAAATAAGCATCTTCTGAATATCACCATAACAGAACCAAGTAATAGTGCTAAACAGTGACTGAGTACCATCATACCATAGCCATGGTACATAACATTACCAGTGATCACTTGCTGCTGGTGCCAAAAAAGCAACCGAGCAGAACATGGTCACGGCTCTATACTGTCATAAACTAGCTGAAATCAAAGAAACTACGGTAACCAAGATATTTTTCTGAATAGTCACCATCATTTGTTTTTCAGTAGTTTTCTCACATCCTTAAATTATAGCGTTTATTGTTTTCCGCTTTATTAAAAGCATCCGCCCGAACAGGGACTTGAACCCCGGACCCTCAGATTAAAAGTCTGATGCTCTACCGACTGAGCTATCCGGGCTCTGTATCGAGTCATGACTGAATACCGCCAAACCGTCACCATATACTAACAACAACTGTGATAAAATATCGCCAAACCACCAGCACATAATAAAAACAAATAGTGACTGAATACCGCCATACAATCACCACATAATAACACTGTAAACTGACTGAATATCGCCATGCAACACAAACATAATAACCTAAAATAGCGACAGAATACTGCCATACCATCACCACATAATAACAGCATATAATGACTGAACACCGCCATACAATTACCACATAAAATCATCAAATAGTGACTGAACACCATCCCAACATAAAAACACCAAATAATGACTGATTACCACAATACCATGACCACATAATAACACAAAATAGTGACTGAATACCGCCATACTAAGTTACACCCACTTTACTCTCGTGATGACCTCACGTGAGTCTGCTTGTGGGATGCCCTCAGCCGTTCAGAATTTTATGAAATTCCCAACTTATGTGATATCTTTACCCCTGAAGATCGCAAAAGGTTGAGATCGCCGCCATATCTTTTATCAGGATTTTACCACTACCCAGAGACCAAACATCACATGGCTGTTGTTAGCGATCTGTCTACTATTGATTTGTGGCTTGTAGGCAGGAGTTACAGTTATGAAAATAAGCATCTTCTGAATATCACCATAACAGAACCAAGTAATAGTGCTAAACAGTGACTGAGTACCATCATACCATAGCCATGGTACATAACATTACCAGTGATCACTTGCTGCTGGTGCCAAAAAAGCAACCGAGCAGAACATGGTCACGGCTCTATACTGTCATAAACTAGCTGAAATCAAAGAAACTACGGTAACCAAGATATTTTTCTGAATAGTCACCATCATTTGTTTTTCAGTAGTTTTCTCACATCCTTAAATTATAGCGTTTATTGTTTTCCGCTTTATTAAAAGCATCCGCCCGAACAGGGACTTGAACCCTGGACCCTCAGATTAAAAGTCTGATGCTTTACCGACTGAGCTATCCGGGCTCTGTATCGAGTCGTGACTGAATACCGCCAAACCGTCACCATATACTAACAACAAATGTGATAAAATATCGCCAAACCACCACCACATAATAACACCAAATAGTGACTGAATACCGCCATACAATCACCACATAATAACACTGTAAACTGACTGAATATCGCCATGCAACACAAACATAATAACCTAAAATAGCGACAGAATACTGCCATACCATCACCACATAATAACAGCATATAATGACTGAACACCGCCATACAATTACCACATAAAATCACCAAATAGTGACTGAACACCATCCCAACATAAAAACACCAAATAATGACTGATTACCACAATACCATGACCACATAATAACACAAAATAGTGACTGAATACCGCCATACTAAGTTACACCCACTTTACTCTCGTGATGACCTCACGTGAGTCTGCTTGTGGGATGCCCTCAGCCGTTCAGAATTTTATGAAATTCCCAACTTATGTGATATCTTTACCCCTGAAGATCGCAAAAGGTTGAGATCGCCGCCATATCTTTTATCAGGATTTTACCACTACCCAGAGACCAAACATCACATGGCTGTTGTTAGCGATCTGTCTACTATTGATTTGTGGCTTATAGGCAGGAGTTACAGTTATGAAAATAAGCATCTTCTGAATATCACCATAACAGAACCAAGTAATAGTGCTAAACAGTGACTGAGTACCATCATACCATAGCCATGGTACATAACATTACCAGTGATCACTTGCTGCTGGTGCCAAAAA
Source organism: Ranitomeya imitator (assembly GCF_032444005.1). NCBI lineage: Eukaryota > Metazoa > Chordata > Amphibia > Anura > Dendrobatidae > Ranitomeya > Ranitomeya imitator. The sequence goes on along the minus strand of NC_091285.1, from coordinate 661,112,223 downwards.
AGCAACCGAGCAGAACATGGTCACGGCTCTATACTGTCATAAACTAGCTGAAATCAAAGAAACTACGGTAACCAAGATATTTTTCTGAATAGTCACCATCATTTGTTTTTCAGTAGTTTTCTCACATCCTTAAATTATTGCGTTTATTGTTTTCCGCTTTATTAAAAGCATCCGCCCGAACAGGGACTTGAACCCTGGACCCTCAGATTAAAAGTCTGATGCTCTACCGACTGAGCTATCCGGGCTCTGTATCGAGTCGTGACTGAATACCGCCAAACCGTCACCATATACTAACAACAAATGTGATAAAATATCGCCAAACCACCACCACATAATAACACCAAATAGTGACTGAATACCGCCATACAATCACCACATAATAACACTGTAAACTGACTGAATATCGCCATGCAACACAAACATAATAACCTAAAATAGCGACAGAATTCTGCCATACCATCACCACATAATAACAGCATATAATGACTGAACACCGCCATACAATTACCACATAAAATCACCAAATAGTGACTGAACACCATCCCAACATAAAAACACCAAATAATGACTGATTACCACAATACCATGACCACATAATAACACAAAATAGTGACTGAATACCGCCATACTAAGTTACACCCACTTTACTCTCGTGATGACCTCACTTGAGTCTGCTTGTGGGATGCCCTCAGCCGTTCAGAATTTTATGAAATTCCCAACTTATGTGATATCTTTACCCCTGAAGATCGCAAAAGGTTGAGATCGCCGCCATATCTTTTATCAGGATTTTACCACTACCCAGAGACCAAACATCACATGGCTGTTGTTAGCGATCTGTCTACTATTGATTTGTGGCTTATAGGCAGGAGTTACAGTTATGAAAATAAGCATCTTCTGAATATCACCATAACAGAACCAAGTAATAGTGCTAAACAGTGACTGAGTACCATCATACCATAGCCATGGTACATAACATTACCAGTGATCATTTGCTGCTGGTGCCAAAAAAGCAACCGAGCAGAACATGGTCACGGCTCTATACTGTCATAAACTAGCTGAAATCAAAGAAACTACGGTAACCAAGATATTTTTCTGAATAGTCACCATCATTTGTTTTTCAGTAGTTTTCTCACATCCTTAAATTATAGCGTTTATTGTTTTCCGCTTTATTAAAAGCATCCGCCCGAACAGGGACTTGAACCCTGGACCCTCAGATTAAAAGTCTGATGCTCTACCGACTGAGCTATCCAGGCTCTGTATCAAGTCGTGACTGAATACCGCCAAACCGTCACCATATACTAACAACAAATGTGATAAAATATCGCCAAACCACCACCACATAATAACACCAAATAGTGACTGAATACCGCCATACAATCACCACATAATAACACTGTAAACTGACTGAATATCGCCATGCAACACAAACATAATAACCTAAAATAGCGACAGAATACTGCCATACCATCACCACATAATAACAGCATATAATGACTGAACACCGCCATACAATTACCACATAAAATCACCAAATAGTGACTGATCACCATCCCAACATAAAAACACCAAATAATGACTGATTACCACAATACCATGACCACATAATAACACAAAATAGTGACTGAATACCGCCATACTAAGTTACACCCACTTTACTCTCGTGATGACCTCACGTGAGTCTGCTTGTGGGATGCCCTCAGCCGTTCAGAATTTTATGAAATTCCCAACTTATGTGATATCTTTACCCCTGAAGATCGCAAAAGGTTCAGATCGCCGCCATATCTTTTATCAGGATTTTACCACTACCCAGAGACCAAACATCACATGGCTGTTGTTAGCGATCTGTCTACTATTGATTTGTGGCTTATAGGCAGGAGTTACAGTTATGAAAATAAGCATCTTCTGAATATCACCATAACAGAACCAAGTAATAGTGCTAAACAGTGACTGAGTACCATCATACCATAGCCATGGTACATAACATTACCAGTGATCACTTGCTGCTGGTGCCAAAAAAGCAACCGAGCAGAACATGGTCACGGCTCTATACTGTCATAAACTAGCTGAAATCAAAGAAACTACGGTAACCAAGATATTTTTCTGAATAGTCACCATCATTTGTTTTTCAGTAGTTTTCTCACATCCTTAAATTATAGCGTTTATTGTTTTCCGCTTTATTAAAAGCATCCGCCCGAACAGGGACTTGAACCCTGGACCCTCAGATTAAAAGTCTGATGCTCTACCGACTGAGCTATCCGGGCTCTGTATCGAGTCGTGACTGAATACCGCCAAACCGTCACCATATACTAACAACAAATGTGATAAAATATCGCCAAACCACCACCACATAATAACACCAAATAGTGACTGAATACCGCCATACAATCACCACATAATAACACTGTAAACTGACTGAATATCGCCATGCAACACAAACATAATAACCTAAAATAGCGACAGAATACTGCCATACCATCACCACATAATAACAGCATATAATGACTGAACACCGCCATACAATTACCACATAAAATCACCAAATAGTGACTGAACACCATCCCAACATAAAAACACCAAATAATGACTGATTACCACAATACCATGACCACATAATAACACAAAATAGTGACTGAATACCGCCATACTAAGTTACACCCACTTTACTCTCGTGATGACCTCACGTGAGTCTGCTTGTGGGATGCCCTCAGCCGTTCAGAATTTTATGAAATTCCCAACTTATGTGATATCTTTACCCCTGAAGATCGCAAAAGGTTGAGATCGCCGCCATATCTTTTATCAGGATTTTACCACTACCCAGAGACCAAACATCACATGGCTGTTGTTAGCGATCTGTCTACTATTGATTTGTGGCTTATAGGCAGGAGTTACAGTTATGAAAATAAGCATCTTCTGAATATCACCATAACAGAACCAAGTAATAGTGCTAAACAGTGACTGAGTACCATCATACCATAGCCATGGTACATAACATTACCAGTGATCACTTGCTGCTGGTGCCAAAAAAGCAACCGAGCAGAACATGGTCACGGCTCTATACTGTCATAAACTAGCTGAAATCAAAGAAACTACGGTAACCAAGATATTTTTCTGAATAGTCACCATCATTTGTTTTTCAGTAGTTTTCTCACATCCTTAAATTATAGCGTTTATTGTTTTCCGCTTTATTAAAAGCATCCGCCCGAACAGGGACTTGAACCCTGGACCCTCAGATTAAAAGTCTGATGCTCTACCGACTGAGCTATCCGGGCTCTGTATCGAGTCGTGACTGAATACCGCCAAACCGTCACCATATACTAACAACAAATGTGATAAAATATCGCCAAACCACCACCACATAATAACACCAAATAGTGACTGAATACCGCCATACAATCACCACATAATAACACTGTAAACTGACTGAATATCGCCATGCAACACAAACATAATAACCTAAAATAGCGACAGAATACTGCCATACCATCACCACATAATAACAGCATATAATGACTGAACACCGCCATACAATTACCACATAAAATCACCAAATAGTGACTGAACACCATCCCAACATAAAAACACCAAATAATGACTGATTACCACAATACCATGACCACATAATAACACAAAATAGTGACTGAATACCGCCATACTAAGTTACACCCACTTTACTCTCGTGATGACCTCACGTGAGTCTGCTTGTGGGATGCCCTCAGCCGTTCAGAATTTTATGAAATTCCCAACTTATGTGATATCTTTACCCCTGAAGATCGCAAAAGGTTGAGATCGCCGCCATATCTTTTATCAGGATTTTACCACTACCCAGAGACCAAACATCACATGGCTGTTGTTAGCGATCTGTCTACTATTGATTTGTGGCTTATAGGCAGGAGTTACAGTTATGAAAATAAGCATCTTCTGAATATCACCATAACAGAACCAAGTAATAGTGCTAAACAGTGACTGAGTACCATCATACCATAGCCATGGTACATAACATTACCAGTGATCACTTGCTGCTGGTGCCAAAAAAGCAACCGAGCAGAACATGGTCACGGCTCTATACTGTCATAAACTAGCTGAAATCAAAGAAACTACGGTAACCAAGATATTTTTCTGAATAGTCACCATCATTTGTTTTTCAGTAGTTTTCTCACATCCTTAAATTATAGCGTTTATTGTTTTCCGCTTTATTAAAAGCATCCGCCCGAACAGGGACTTGAACCCTGGACCCTCAGATTAAAAGTCTGATGCTCTACCGACTGAGCTATCCGGGCTCTGTATCGAGTCGTGACTGAATACCGCCAAACCGTCACCATATACTAACAACAAATGTGATAAAATATCGCCAAACCACCACCACATAATAACACCAAATAGTGACTGAATACCGCCATACAATCACCACATAATAACACTGTAAACTGACTGAATATCGCCATGCAACACAAACATAATAACCTAAAATAGCGACAGAATACTGCCATACCATCACCACATAATAACAGCATATAATGACTGAACACCGCCATACAATTACCACATAAAATCACCAAATAGTGACTGAACACCATCCCAACATAAAAACACCAAATAATGACTGATTACCACAATACCATGACCACATAATAACACAAAATAGTGACTGAATACCGCCATACTAAGTTACACCCACTTTACTCTCGTGATGACCTCACGTGAGTCTGCTTGTGGGATGCCCTCAGCCGTTCAGAATTTTATGAAATTCCCAACTTATGTGATATCTTTACCCCTGAAGATCGCAAAAGGTTGAGATCGCCGCCATATCTTTTATCAGGATTTTACCACTACCCAGAGACCAAACATCACATGGCTGTTGTTAGCGATCTGTCTACTATTGATTTGTGGCTTATAGGCAGGAGTTACAGTTATGAAAATAAGCATCTTCTGAATATCACCATAACAGAACCAAGTAATAGTGCTAAACAGTGACTGAGTACCATCATACCATAGCCATGGTACATAACATTACCAGTGATCACTTGCTGCTGGTGCCAAAAAAGCAACCGAGCAGAACATGGTCACGGCTCTATACTGTCATAAACTAGCTGAAATCAAAGAAACTACGGTAACCAAGATATTTTTCTGAATAGTCACCATCATTTGTTTTTCAGTAGTTTTCTCACATCCTTAAATTATTGCGTTTATTGTTTTCCGCTTTATTAAAAGCATCCGCCCGAACAGGGACTTGAACCCTGGACCCTCAGATTAAAAGTCTGATGCTCTACCGACTGAGCTATCCGGGCTCTGTATCGAGTCGTGACTGAATACCGCCAAACCGTCACCATATACTAACAACAAATGTGATAAAATATCGCCAAACCACCACCACATAATAACACCAAATAGTGACTGAATACCGCCATACAATCACCACATAATAACACTGTAAACTGACTGAATATCGCCATGCAACACAAACATAATAACCTAAAATAGCGACAGAATTCTGCCATACCATCACCACATAATAACAGCATATAATGACTGAACACCGCCATACAATTACCACATAAAATCACCAAATAGTGACTGAACACCATCCCAACATAAAAACACCAAATAATGACTGATTACCACAATACCATGACCACATAATAACACAAAATAGTGACTGAATACCGCCATACTAAGTTACACCCACTTTACTCTCGTGATGACCTCACTTGAGTCTGCTTGTGGGATGCCCTCAGCCGTTCAGAATTTTATGAAATTCCCAACTTATGTGATATCTTTACCCCTGAAGATCGCAAAAGGTTGAGATCGCCGCCATATCTTTTATCAGGATTTTACCACTACCCAGAGACCAAACATCACATGGCTGTTGTTAGCGATCTGTCTACTATTGATTTGTGGCTTATAGGCAGGAGTTACAGTTATGAAAATAAGCATCTTCTGAATATCACCATAACAGAACCAAGTAATAGTGCTAAACAGTGACTGAGTACCATCATACCATAGCCATGGTACATAACATTACCAGTGATCATTTGCTGCTGGTGCCAAAAAAGCAACCGAGCAGAACATGGTCACGGCTCTATACTGTCATAAACTAGCTGAAATCAAAGAAACTACGGTAACCAAGATATTTTTCTGAATAGTCACCATCATTTGTTTTTCAGTAGTTTTCTCACATCCTTAAATTATAGCGTTTATTGTTTTCCGCTTTATTAAAAGCATCCGCCCGAACAGGGACTTGAACCCTGGACCCTCAGATTAAAAGTCTGATGCTCTACCGACTGAGCTATCCGGGCTCTGTATCAAGTCGTGACTGAATACCGCCAAACCGTCACCATATACTAACAACAAATGTGATAAAATATCGCCAAACCACCACCACATAATAACACCAAATAGTGACTGAATACCGCCATACAATCACCACATAATAACACTGTAAACTGACTGAATATCGCCATGCAACACAAACATAATAACCTAAAATAGCGACAGAATACTGCCATACCATCACCACATAATAACAGCATATAATGACTGAACACCGCCATACAATTACCACATAAAATCACCAAATAGTGACTGATCACCATCCCAACATAAAAACACCAAATAATGACTGATTACCACAATACCATGACCACATAATAACACAAAATAGTGACTGAATACCGCCATACTAAGTTACACCCACTTTACTCTCGTGATGACCTCACGTGAGTCTGCTTGTGGGATGCCCTCAGCCGTTCAGAATTTTATGAAATTCCCAACTTATGTGATATCTTTACCCCTGAAGATCGCAAAAGGTTCAGATCGCCGCCATATCTTTTATCAGGATTTTACCACTACCCAGAGACCAAACATCACATGGCTGTTGTTAGCGATCTGTCTACTATTGATTTGTGGCTTATAGGCAGGAGTTACAGTTATGAAAATAAGCATCTTCTGAATATCACCATAACAGAACCAAGTAATAGTGCTAAACAGTGACTGAGTACCATCATACCATAGCCATGGTACATAACATTACCAGTGATCACTTGCTGCTGGTGCCAAAAAAGCAACCGAGCAGAACATGGTCACGGCTCTATACTGTCATAAACTAGCTGAAATCAAAGAAACTACGGTAACCAAGATATTTTTCTGAATAGTCACCATCATTTGTTTTTCAGTAGTTTTCTCACATCCTTAAATTATAGCGTTTATTGTTTTCCGCTTTATTAAAAGCATCCGCCCGAACAGGGACTTGAACCCTGGACCCTCAGATTAAAAGTCTGATGCTCTACCGACTGAGCTATCCGGGCTCTGTATCGAGTCGTGACTGAATACCGCCAAACCGTCACCATATACTAACAACAAATGTGATAAAATATCGCCAAACCACCACCACATAATAACACCAAATAGTGACTGAATACCGCCATACAATCACCACATAATAACACTGTAAACTGACTGAATATCGCCATGCAACACAAACATAATAACCTAAAATAGCGACAGAATACTGCCATACCATCACCACATAATAACAGCATATAATGACTGAACACCGCCATACAATTACCACATAAAATCACCAAATAGTGACTGAACACCATCCCAACATAAAAACACCAAATAATGACTGATTACCACAATACCATGACCACATAATAACACAAAATAGTGACTGAATACCGCCATACTAAGTTACACCCACTTTACTCTCGTGATGACCTCACGTGAGTCTGCTTGTGGGATGCCCTCAGCCGTTCAGAATTTTATGAAATTCCCAACTTATGTGATATCTTTACCCCTGAAGATCGCAAAAGGTTGAGATCGCCGCCATATCTTTTATCAGGATTTTACCACTACCCAGAGACCAAACATCACATGGCTGTTGTTAGCGATCTGTCTACTATTGATTTGTGGCTTATAGGCAGGAGTTACAGTTATGAAAATAAGCATCTTCTGAATATCACCATAACAGAACCAAGTAATAGTGCTAAACAGTGACTGAGTACCATCATACCATAGCCATGGTACATAACATTACCAGTGATCACTTGCTGCTGGTGCCAAAAAAGCAACCGAGCAGAACATGGTCACGGCTCTATACTGTCATAAACTAGCTGAAATCAAAGAAACTACGGTAACCAAGATATTTTTCTGAATAGTCACCATCATTTGTTTTTCAGTAGTTTTCTCACATCCTTAAATTATAGCGTTTATTGTTTTCCGCTTTATTAAAAGCATCCGCCCGAACAGGGACTTGAACCCTGGACCCTCAGATTAAAAGTCTGATGCTCTACCGACTGAGCTATCCGGGCTCTGTATCGAGTCGTGACTGAATACCGCCAAACCGTCACCATATACTAACAACAAATGTGATAAAATATCGCCAAACCACCACCACATAATAACACCAAATAGTGACTGAATACCGCCATACAATCACCACATAATAACACTGTAAACTGACTGAATATCGCCATGCAACACAAACATAATAACCTAAAATAGCGACAGAATACTGCCATACCATCACCACATAATAACAGCATATAATGACTGAACACCGCCATACAATTACCACATAAAATCACCAAATAGTGACTGAACACCATCCCAACATAAAAACACCAAATAATGACTGATTACCACAATACCATGACCACATAATAACACAAAATAGTGACTGAATACCGCCATACTAAGTTACACCCACTTTACTCTCGTGATGACCTCACGTGAGTCTGCTTGTGGGATGCCCTCAGCCGTTCAGAATTTTATGAAATTCCCAACTTATGTGATATCTTTACCCCTGAAGATCGCAAAAGGTTGAGATCGCCGCCATATCTTTTATCAGGATTTTACCACTACCCAGAGACCAAACATCACATGGCTGTTGTTAGCGATCTGTCTACTATTGATTTGTGGCTTATAGGCAGGAGTTACAGTTATGAAAATAAGCATCTTCTGAATATCACCATAACAGAACCAAGTAATAGTGCTAAACAGTGACTGAGTACCATCATACCATAGCCATGGTACATAACATTACCAGTGATCACTTGCTGCTGGTGCCAAAAAAGCAACCGAGCAGAACATGGTCACGGCTCTATACTGTCATAAACTAGCTGAAATCAAAGAAACTACGGTAACCAAGATATTTTTCTGAATAGTCACCATCATTTGTTTTTCAGTAGTTTTCTCACATCCTTAAATTATAGCGTTTATTGTTTTCCGCTTTATTAAAAGCATCCGCCCGAACAGGGACTTGAACCCTGGACCCTCAGATTAAAAGTCTGATGCTCTACCGACTGAGCTATCCGGGCTCTGTATCGAGTCGTGACTGAATACCGCCAAACCGTCACCATATACTAACAACAAATGTGATAAAATATCGCCAAACCACCACCACATAATAACACCAAATAGTGACTGAATACCGCCATACAATCACCACATAATAACACTGTAAACTGACTGAATATCGCCATGCAACACAAACATAATAACCTAAAATAGCGACAGAATACTGCCATACCATCACCACATAATAACAGCATATAATGACTGAACACCGCCATACAATTACCACATAAAATCACCAAATAGTGACTGAACACCATCCCAACATAAAAACACCAAATAATGACTGATTACCACAATACCATGACCACATAATAACACAAAATAGTGACTGAATACCGCCATACTAAGTTACACCCACTTTACTCTCGTGATGACCTCACGTGAGTCTGCTTGTGGGATGCCCTCAGCCGTTCAGAATTTTATGAAATTCCCAACTTATGTGATATCTTTACCCCTGAAGATCGCAAAAGGTTGAGATCGCCGCCATATCTTTTATCAGGATTTTACCACTACCCAGAGACCAAACATCACATGGCTGTTGTTAGCGATCTGTCTACTATTGATTTGTGGCTTATAGGCAGGAGTTACAGTTATGAAAATAAGCATCTTCTGAATATCACCATAACAGAACCAAGTAATAGTGCTAAACAGTGACTGAGTACCATCATACCATAGCCATGGTACATAACATTACCAGTGATCACTTGCTGCTGGTGCCAAAAAAGCAACCGAGCAGAACATGGTCACGGCTCTATACTGTCATAAACTAGCTGAAATCAAAGAAACTATGGTAACCAAGATATTTTTCTGAATAGTCACCATCATTTGTTTTTCAGTAGTTTTCTCACATCCTTAAATTATAGCGTTTATTGTTTTCCGCTTTATTAAAAGCATCCGCCCGAACAGGGACTTGAACCCTGGACCCTCAGATTAAAAGTCTGATGCTCTACCGACTGAGCTATCCGGGCTCTGTATCGAGTCGTGACTGAATACCGCCAAACCGTCACCATATACTAACAACAAATGTGATAAAATATCGCCAAACCACCACCACATAATAACACCAAATAGTGACTGAATACCGCCATACAATCACCACATAATAACACTGTAAACTGACTGAATATCGCCATGCAACACAAACATAATAACCTAAAATAGCGACAGAATACTGCCATACCATCACCACATAATAACAGCATATAATGACTGAACACCGCCATACAATTACCACATAAAATCACCAAATAGTGACTGATCACCATCCCAACATAAAAACACCAAATAATGACTGATTACCACAATACCATGACCACATAATAACACAAAATAGTGACTGAATACCGCCATACTAAGTTACACCCACTTTACTCTCGTGATGACCTCACGTGAGTCTGCTTGTGGGATGCCCTCAGCCGTTCAGAATTTTATGAAATTCCCAACTTATGTGATATCTTTACCCCTGAAGATCGCAAAAGGTTGAGATCGCCGCCATATCTTTTATCAGGATTTTACCACTACCCAGAGACCAAACATCACATGGCTGTTGTTAGCGATCTGTCTACTATTGATTTGTGGCTTATAGGCAGGAGTTACAGTTATGAAAATAAGCATCTTCTGAATATCACCATAACAGAACCAAGTAATAGTGCTAAACAGTGACTGAGTACCATCATACCATAGCCATGGTACATAACATTACCAGTGATCACTTGCTGCTGGTGCCAAAAAAGCAACCGAGCAGAACATGGTCACGGCTCTATACTGTCATAAACTAGCTGAAATCAAAGAAACTACGGTAACCAAGATATTTTTCTGAATAGTCACCATCATTTGTTTTTCAGTAGTTTTCTCACATCCTTAAATTATAGCGTTTATTGTTTTCCGCTTTATTAAAAGCATCCGCCCGAACAGGGACTTGAACCCTGGACCCTCAGATTAAAAGTCTGATGCTCTACCGACTGAGCTATCCGGGCTCTGTATCGAGTCGTGACTGAATACCGCCAAACCGTCACCATATACTAACAACAAATGTGATAAAATATCGCCAAACCACCACCACATAATAACACCAAATAGTGACTGAATACCGCCATACAATCACCACATAATAACACTGTAAACTGACTGAATATCGCCATGCAACACAAACATAATAACCTAAAATAGCGACAGAATACTGCCATACCATCACCACATAATAACAGCATATAATGACTGAACACCGCCATACAATTACCACATAAAATCACCAAATAGTGACTGAACACCATCCCAACATAAAAACACCAAATAATGACTGATTACCACAATACCATGACCACGTAATAACACAAAATAGTGACTGAATACCGCCATACTAAGTTACACCCACTTTACTCTCGTGATGACCTCACGTGAGTCTGCTTGTGGGATGCCCTCAGCCGTTCAGAATTTTATGAAATTCCCAACTTATGTGATATCTTTACCCCTGAAGATCGCAAAAGGTTGAGATCGCCGCCATATCTTTTATCAGGATTTTACCACTACCCAGAGACCAAACATCACATGGCTGTTGTTAGCGATCTGTCTACTATTGATTTGTGGCTTATAGGCAGGAGTTACAGTTATGAAAATAAGCATCTTCTGAATATCACCATAACAGAACCAAGTAATAGTGCTAAACAGTGACTGAGTACCATCATACCATAGCCATGGTACATAACATTACCAGTGATCACTTGCTGCTGGTGCCAAAAAAGCAACCGAGCAGAACATGGTCACGGCTCTATACTGTCATAAACTAGCTGAAATCAAAGAAACTACGGTAACCAAGATATTTTTCTGAATAGTCACCATCATTTGTTTTTCAGTAGTTTTCTCACATCCTTAAATTATAGCGTTTATTGTTTTCCGCTTTATTAAAAGCATCCGCCCGAACAGGGACTTGAACCCTGGACCCTCAGATTAAAAGTCTGATGCTCTACCGACTGAGCTATCCGGGCTCTGTATCGAGTCGTGACTGAATACCGCCAAACCGTCACCATATACTAACAACAAATGTGATAAAATATCGCCAAACCACCACCACATAATAACACCAAATAGTGACTGAATACCGCCATACAATCACCACATAATAACACTGTAAACTGACTGAATATCGCCATGCAACACAAACATAATAACCTAAAATAGCGACAGAATACTGCCATACCATCACCACATAATAACAGCATATAATGACTGAACACCGCCATACAATTACCACATAAAATCACCAAATAGTGACTGAACACCATCCCAACATAAAAACACCAAATAATGACTGATTACCACAATACCATGACCACATAATAACACAAAATAGTGACTGAATACCGCCATACTAAGTTACACCCACTTTACTCTCGTGATGACCTCACGTGAGTCTGCTTGTGGGATGCCCTCAGCCGTTCAGAATTTTATGAAATTCCCAACTTATGTGATATCTTTACCCCTGAAGATCGCAAAAGGTTGAGATCGCCGCCATATCTTTTATCAGGATTTTACCACTACCCAGAGACCAAACATCACATGGCTGTTGTTAGCGATCTGTCTACTATTGATTTGTGGCTTATAGGCAGGAGCTACAGTTATGAAAATAAGCATCTTCTGAATATCACCATAACAGAACCAAGTAATAGTGCTAAACAGTGACTGAGTACCATCATACCATAGCCATGTTACATAACATTACCAGTGATCACTTGCTGCTGGTGCCAAAAAAGCAACCGAGCAGAACATGGTCACGGCTCTATACTGTCATAAACTAGCTGAAATCAAAGAAACTACGGTAACCAAGATATTTTTCTGAATAGTCACCATCATTTGTTTTTCAGTAGTTTTCTCACATCCTTAAATTATAGCGTTTATTGTTTTCCGCTTTATTAAAAGCATCCGCCCGAACAGGGACTTGAACCCTGGACCCTCAGATTAAAAGTCTGATGCTCTACCGACTGAGCTATCCGGGCTCTGTATCGAGTCGTGACTGAATACCGCCAAACCGTCACCATATACTAACAACAAATGTGATAAAATATCGCCAAACCACCACCACATAATAACACCAAATAGTGACTGAATACCGCCATACAATCACCACATAATAACACTGTAAACTGACTGAATATCGCCATGCAACACAAACATAATAACCTAAAATAGCGACAGAATACTGCCATACCATCACCACATAATAACAGCATATAATGACTGAACACCGCCATACAATTACCACATAAAATCACCAAATAGTGACTGAACACCATCCCAACATAAAAACACCAAATAATGACTGATTACCACAATACCATGACCACGTAATAACACAAAATAGTGACTGAATACCGCCATACTAAGTTACACCCACTTTACTCTCGTGATGACCTCACGTGAGTCTGCTTGTGGGATGCCCTCAGCCGTTCAGAATTTTATGAAATTCCCAACTTATGTGATATCTTTACCCCTGAAGATCGCAAAAGGTTGAGATCGCCGCCATATCTTTTATCAGGATTTTACCACTACCCAGAGACCAAACATCACATGGCTGTTGTTAGCGATCTGTCTACTATTGATTTGTGGCTTATAGGCAGGAGTTACAGTTATGAAAATAAGCATCTTCTGAATATCACCATAACAGAACCAAGTAATAGTGCTAAACAGTGACTGAGTACCATCATACCATAGCCATGGTACATAACATTACCAGTGATCACTTGCTGCTGGTGCCAAAAAAGCAACCGAGCAGAACATGGTCATGGCTCTATACTGTCATAAACTAGCTGAAATCAAAGAAACTACGGTAACCAAGATATTTTTCTGAATAGTCACCATCATTTGTTTTTCAGTAGTTTTCTCACATCCTTAAATTATAGCGTTTATTGTTTTCCGTTTTATTAAAAGCATCCGCCCGAACAGGGACTTGAACCCTGGACCCTCAGATTAAAAGTCTGATGCTCTACCGACTGAGCTATCCGGGCTCTGTATCGAGTCGTGACTGAATACCGCCAAACCGTCACCATATACTAACAACAAATGTGATAAAATATCGCCAAACCACCACCACATAATAACACCAAATAGTGACTGAATACCGCCATACAATCACCACATAATAACACTGTAAACTGACTGAATATCGCCATGCAACACAAACATAATAACCTAAAATAGCGACAGAATACTGCCATACCATCACCACATAATAACAGCATATAATGACTGAACACCGCCATACAATTACCACATAAAATCACCAAATAGTGACTGAACACCATCCCAACATAAAAACACCAAACAATGACTGATTACCACAATACCATGACCACGTAATAACACAAAATAGTGACTGAATACCGCCATACTAAGTTACACCCACTTTACTCTCGTGATGACCTCACGTGAGTCTGCTTGTGGGATGCCCTCAGCCGTTCAGAATTTTATGAAATTCCCAACTTATGTGATATCTTTACCCCTGAAGATCGCAAAAGGTTCAGATCGCCGCCATATCTTTTATCAGGATTTTACCACTACCCAGAGACCAAACATCACATGGCTGTTGTTAGCGATCTGTCTACTATTGATTTGTGGCTTATAGGCAGGAGTTACAGTTATGAAAATAAGCATCTTCTGAATATCACCATAACAGAACCAAGTAATAGTGCTAAACAGTGACTGAGTACCATCATACCATAGCCATGGTACATAACATTACCAGTGATCACTTGCTGCTGGTGCCAAAAAAGCAACCGAGCAGAACATGGTCACGGCTCTATACTGTCATAAACTAGCTGAAATCAAAGAAACTACGGTAACCAAGATATTTTTCTGAATAGTCACCATCATTTGTTTTTCAGTAGTTTTCTCACATCCTTAAATTATAGCGTTTATTGTTTTCCGCTTTATTAAAAGCATCCGCCCGAACAGGGACTTGAACCCTGGACCCTCAGATTAAAAGTCTGATGCTCTACCGACTGAGCTATCCGGGCTCTGTATCGAGTCGTGACTGAATACCGCCAAACCGTCACCATATACTAACAACAAATGTGATAAAATATCGCCAAACCACCACCACATAATAACACCAAATAGTGACTGAATACCGCCATACAATCACCACATAATAACACTGTAAACTGACTGAATATCGCCATGCAACACAAACATAATAACCTAAAATAGCGACAGAATACTGCCATACCATCACCACATAATAACAGCATATAATGACTGAACACCGCCATACAATTACCACATAAAATCACCAAATAGTGACTGAACACCATCCCAACATAAAAACACCAAATAATGACTGATTACCACAATACCATGACCACATAATAACACAAAATAGTGACTGAATACCGCCATACTAAGTTACACCCACTTTACTCTCGTGATGACCTCACGTGAGTCTGCTTGTGGGATGCCCTCAGCCGTTCAGAATTTTATGAAATTCCCAACTTATGTGATATCTTTACCCCTGAAGATCGCAAAAGGTTGAGATCGCCGCCATATCTTTTATCAGGATTTTACCACTACCCAGAGACCAAACATCACATGGCTGTTGTTAGCGATCTGTCTACTATTGATTTGTGGCTTATAGGCAGGAGTTACAGTTATGAAAATAAGCATCTTCTGAATATCACCATAACAGAACCAAGTAATAGTGCTAAACAGTGACTGAGTACCATCATACCATATCCATGGTACATAACATTACCAGTGATCACTTGCTGCTGGTGCCAAAAAAGCAACCGAGCAGAACATGGTCACGGCTCTATACTGTCATAAACTAGCTGAAATCAAAGAAACTACGGTAACCAAGATATTTTTCTGAATAGTCACCATCATTTGTTTTTCAGTAGTTTTCTCACATCCTTAAATTATAGCGTTTATTGTTTTCCGCTTTATTAAAAGCATCCGCCCGAACAGGGACTTGAACCCTGGACCCTCAGATTAAAAGTCTGATGCTCTACCGACTGAGCTATCCGGGCTCTGTATCAAGTCGTGACTGAATACCGCCAAACCGTCACCATATACTAACAACAAATGTGATAAAATATCGCCAAACCACCACCACATAATAACACCAAATAGTGACTGAATACCGCCATACAATCACCACATAATAACACTGTAAACTGACTGAATATCGCCATGCAACACAAACATAATAACCTAAAATAGCGACAGAATACTGCCATACCATCACCACATAATAACAGCATATAATGACTGAACACCGCCATACAATTACCACATAAAATCACCAAATAGTGACTGATCACCATCCCAACATAAAAACACCAAATAATGACTGATTACCACAATACCATGACCACATAATAACACAAAATAGTGACTGAATACCGCCATACTAAGTTACACCCACTTTACTCTCGTGATGACCTCACGTGAGTCTGCTTGTGGGATGCCCTCAGCCGTTCAGAATTTTATGAAATTCCCAACTTATGTGATATCTTTACCCCTGAAGATCGCAAAAGGTTGAGATCGCCGCCATATCTTTTATCAGGATTTTACCACTACCCAGAGACCAAACATCACATGGCTGTTGTTAGCGATCTGTCTACTATTGATTTGTGGCTTATAGGCAGGAGTTACAGTTATGAAAATAAGCATCTTCTGAATATCACCATAACAGAACCAAGTAATAGTGCTAAACAGTGACTGAGTACCATCATACCATAGCCATGGTACATAACATTACCAGTGATCACTTGCTGCTGGTGCCAAAAAAGCAACCGAGCAGAACATGGTCACGGCTCTATACTGTCATAAACTAGCTGAAATCAAAGAAACTACGGTAACCAAGATATTTTTCTGAATAGTCACCATCATTTGTTTTTCAGTAGTTTTCTCACATCCTTAAATTATAGCGTTTATTGTTTTCCGCTTTATTAAAAGCATCCGCCCGAACAGGGACTTGAACCCTGGACCCTCAGATTAAAAGTCTGATGCTCTACCGACTGAGCTATCCGGGTTCTGTATCGAGTCGTGACTGAATACCGCCAAACCGTCACCATATACTAACAACAAATGTGATAAAATATCGCCAAACCACCACCACATAATAACACCAAATAGTGACTGAATACCGCCATACAATCACCACATAATAACACTGTAAACTGACTGAATATCGCCATGCAACACAAACATAATAACCTAAAATAGCGACAGAATACTGCCATACCATCACCACATAATAACAGCATATAATGACTGAACACCGCCATACAATTACCACATAAAATCACCAAATAGTGACTGAACACCATCCCAACATAAAAACACCAAATAATGACTGATTACCACAATACCATGACCACATAATAACACAAAATAGTGACTGAATACCGCCATACTAAGTTACACCCACTTTACTCTCGTGATGACCTCACGTGAGTCTGCTTGTGGGATGCCCTCAGCCGTTCAGAATTTTATGAAATTCCCAACTTATGTGATATCTTTACCCCTGAAGATCGCAAAAGGTTGAGATCGCCGCCATATCTTTTATCAGGATTTTACCACTACCCAGAGACCAAACATCACATGGCTGTTGTTAGCGATCTGTCTACTATTGATTTGTGGCTTATAGGCAGGAGCTACAGTTATGAAAATAAGCATCTTCTGAATATCACCATAACAGAACCAAGTAATAGTGCTAAACAGTGACTGAGTACCATCATACCATAGTCATGTTACATAACATTACCAGTGATCACTTGCTGCTGGTGCCAAAAAAGCAACCGAGCAGAACATGGTCACGGCTCTATACTGTCATAAACTAGCTGAAATCAAAGAAACTACGGTAACCAAGATATTTTTCTGAATAGTCACCATCATTTGTTTTTCAGTAGTTTTCTCACATCCTTAAATTATAGCGTTTATTGTTTTCCGCTCTATTGAAAGCATCCGCCCGAACAGGGACTTGAACCCTGGACCCTCAGATTAAAAGTCTGATGCTCTACCGACTGAGCTATCCGGGCTCTGTATCGAGTCGTGACTGAATACCGCCAAACCGTCACCATATACTAACAACAAATGTGATAAAATATCGCCAAACCACCACCACATAATAACACCAAATAGTGACTGAATACCGCCATACAATCACCACATAATAACACTGTAAACTGACTGAATATCGCCATGCAACACAAACATAATAACCTAAAATAGCGACAGAATACTGCCATACCATCACCACATAATAACAGCATATAATGACTGAACACCGCCATACAATTACCACATAAAATCACCAAATAGTGACTGAACACCATCCCAACATAAAAACACCAAATAATGACTGATTACCACAATACCATGACCACGTAATAACACAAAATAGTGACTGAATACCGCCATACTAAGTTACACCCACTTTACTCTCGTGATGACCTCACGTGAGTCTGCTTGTGGGATGCCCTCAGCCGTTCAGAATTTTATGAAATTCCCAACTTATGTGATATCTTTACCCCTGAAGATCGCAAAAGGTTGAGATCGCCGCCATATCTTTTATCAGGATTTTACCACTACCCAGAGACCAAACATCACATGGCTGTTGTTAGCGATCTGTCTACTATTGATTTGTGGCTTATAGGCAGGAGTTACAGTTATGAAAATAAGCATCTTCTGAATATCACCATAACAGAACCAAGTAATAGTGCTAAACAGTGACTGAGTACCATCATACCATAGCCATGGTACATAACATTACCAGTGATCACTTGCTGCTGGTGCCAAAAAAGCAACCGAGCAGAACATGGTCACGGCTCTATACTGTCATAAACTAGCTGAAATCAAAGAAACTACGGTAACCAAGATATTTTTCTGAATAGTCACCATCATTTGTTTTTCAGTAGTTTTCTCACATCCTTAAATTATAGCGTTTATTGTTTTCCGCTTTATTAAAAGCATCCGCCCGAACAGGGACTTGAACCCTGGACCCTCAGATTAAAAGTCTGATGCTCTACCGACTGAGCTATCCGGGCTCTGTATCGAGTCGTGACTGAATACCGCCAAACCGTCACCATATACTAACAACAAATGTGATAAAATATCGCCAAACCACCACCACATAATAACACCAAATAGTGACTGAATACCGCCATACAATCACCACATAATAACACTGTAAACTGACTGAATATCGCCATGCAACAGAAACATAATAACCTAAAATAGCGACAGAATACTGCCATACCATCACCACATAATAACAGCATATAATGACTGAACACCGCCATACAATTACCACATAAAATCACCAAATAGTGACTGAACACCATCCCAACATAAAAACACCAAATAATGACTGATTACCACAATACCATGACCACATAATAACACAAAATAGTGACTGAATACCGCCATACTAAGTTACACCCACTTTACTCTCGTGATGACCTCACGTGAGTCTGCTTGTGGGATGCCCTCAGCCGTTCAGAATTTTATGAAATTCCCAACTTATGTGATATCTTTACCCCTGAAGATCGCAAAAGGTTGAGATCGCCGCCATATCTTTTATCAGGATTTTACCACTACCCAGAGACCAAACATCACATGGCTGTTGTTAGCGATCTGTCTACTATTGATTTGTGGCTTATAGGCAGGAGTTACAGTTATGAAAATAAGCATCTTCTGAATATCACCATAACAGAACCAAGTAATAGTGCTAAACAGTGACTGAGTACCATCATACCATAGCCATGGTACATAACATTACCAGTGATCACTTGCTGCTGGTGCCAAAAAAGCAACCGAGCAGAACATGGTCACGGCTCTATACTGTCATAAACTAGCTGAAATCAAAGAAACTACGGTAACCAAGATATTTTTCTGAATAGTCACCATCATTTGTTTTTCAGTAGTTTTCTCACATCCTTAAATTATAGCGTTTATTGTTTTCCGCTTTATTAAAAGCATCCGCCCGAACAGGGACTTGAACCCTGGACCCTCAGATTAAAAGTCTGATGCTCTACCGACTGAGCTATCCGGGCTCTGTATCGAGTCGTGACTGAATACCGCCAAACCGTCACCATATACTAACAACAAATGTGATAAAATATCGCCAAACCACCACCACATAATAACACCAAATAGTGACTGAATACCGCCATACAATCACCACATAATAACACTGTAAACTGACTGAATATCGCCATGCAACACAAACATAATAACCTAAAATAGCGACAGAAACTGCCATACCATCACCACATAATAACAGCATATAATGACTGAACACCGCCATACAATTACCACATAAAATCACCAAATAGTGACTGATCACCATCCCAACATAAAAACACCAAATAATGACTGATTACCACAATACCATGACCACATAATAACACAAAATAGTGACTGAATACCGCCATACTAAGTTACACCCACTTTACTCTCGTGATGACCTCACGTGAGTCTGCTTGCGGGATGCCCTCAGCCGTTCAGAATTTTATGAAATTCCCAACTTATGTGATATCTTTACCCCTGAAGATCGCAAAAGGTTCAGATCGCCGCCATATCTTTTATCAGGATTTTACCACTACCCAGAGACCAAACATCACATGGCTGTTGTTAGCGATCTGTCTACTATTGATTTGTGGCTTATAGGCAGGAGTTACAGTTATGAAAATAAGCATCTTCTGAATATCACCATAACAGAACCAAGTAATAGTGCTAAACAGTGACTGAGTACCATCATACCATAGCCATGGTACATAACATTACCAGTGATCACTTGCTGCTGGTGCCAAAAAAGCAACCGAGCAGAACATGGTCACGGCTCTATACTGTCATAAACTAGCTGAAATCAAAGAAACTACGGTAACCAAGATATTTTTCTGAATAGTCACCATCATTTGTTTTTCAGTAGTTTTCTCACATCCTTAAATTATAGCGTTTATTGTTTTCCGCTTTATTAAAAGCATCCGCCCGAACAGGGACTTGAACCCTGGACCCTCAGATTAAAAGTCTGATGCTCTACCGACTGAGCTATCCGGGCTCTGTATCGAGTCGTGACTGAATACCGCCAAACCGTCACCATATACTAACAACAAATGTGATAAAATATCGCCAAACCACCACCACATAATAACACCAAATAGTGACTGAATACCGCCATACAATCACCACATAATAACACTGTAAACTGACTGAATATCGCCATGCAACACAAACATAATAACCTAAAATAGCGACAGAATACTGCCATACCATCACCACATAATAACAGCATATAATGACTGAACACCGCCATACAATTACCACATAAAATCACCAAATAGTGACTGAACACCATCCCAACATAAAAACACCAAATAATGACTGATTACCACAATACCATGACCACATAATAACACAAAATAGTGACTGAATACCGCCATACTAAGTTACACCCACTTTACTCTCGTGATGACCTCACGTGAGTCTGCTTGTGGGATGCCCTCAGCCGTTCAGAATTTTATGAAATTCCCAACTTATGTGATATCTTTACCCCTGAAGATCGCAAAAGGTTGAGATCGCCGCCATATCTTTTATCAGGATTTTACCACTACCCAGAGACCAAACATCACATGGCTGTTGTTAGCGATCTGTCTACTATTGATTTGTGGCTTATAGGCAGGAGTTACAGTTATGAAAATAAGCATCTTCTGAATATCACCATAACAGAACCAAGTAATAGTGCTAAACAGTGACTGAGTACCATCATACCATAGCCATGGTACATAACATTACCAGTGATCACTTGCTGCTGGTGCCAAAAAAGCAACCGAGCAGAACATGGTCACGGCTCTATACTGTCATAAACTAGCTGAAATCAAAGAAACTACGGTAACCAAGATATTTTTCTGAATAGTCACCATCATTTGTTTTTCAGTAGTTTTCTCACATCCTTAAATTATAGCGTTTATTGTTTTCCGCTTTATTAAAAGCATCCGCCCGAACAGGGACTTGAACCCTGGACCCTCAGATTAAAAGTCTGATGCTCTACCGACTGAGCTATCCGGGCTCTGTATCGAGTCGTGACTGAATACCGCCAAACCGTCACCATATACTAACAACAAATGTGATAAAATATCGCCAAACCACCACCACATAATAACACCAAATAGTGACTGAATACCGCCATACAATCACCACATAATAACACTGTAAACTGACTGAATATCGCCATGCAACACAAACATAATAACCTAAAATAGCGACAGAAACTGCCATACCATCACCACATAATAACAGCATATAATGACTGAACACCGCCATACAATTACCACATAAAATCACCAAATAGTGACTGATCACCATCCCAACATAAAAACACCAAATAATGACTGATTACCACAATACCATGACCACATAATAACACAAAATAGTGACTGAATACCGCCATACTAAGTTACACCCACTTTACTCTCGTGATGACCTCACGTGAGTCTGCTTGCGGGATGCCCTCAGCCGTTCAGAATTTTATGAAATTCCCAACTTATGTGATATCTTTACCCCTGAAGATCGCAAAAGGTTCAGATCGCCGCCATATCTTTTATCAGGATTTTACCACTACCCAGAGACCAAACATCACATGGCTGTTGTTAGCGATCTGTCTACTATTGATTTGTGGCTTATAGGCAGGAGTTACAGTTATGAAAATAAGCATCTTCTGAATATCACCATAACAGAACCAAGTAATAGTGCTAAACAGTGACTGAGTACCATCATACCATAGCCATGGTACATAACATTACCAGTGATCACTTGCTGCTGGTGCCAAAAAAGCAACCGAGCAGAACATGGTCACGGCTCTATACTGTCATAAACTAGCTGAAATCAAAGAAACTACGGTAACCAAGATATTTTTCTGAATAGTCACCATCATTTGTTTTTCAGTAGTTTTCTCACATCCTTAAATTATAGCGTTTATTGTTTTCCGCTTTATTAAAAGCATCCGCCCGAACAGGGACTTGAACCCTGGACCCTCAGATTAAAAGTCTGATGCTCTACCGACTGAGCTATCCGGGCTCTGTATCGAGTCGTGACTGAATACCGCCAAACCGTCACCATATACTAACAACAAATGTGATAAAATATCGCCAAACCACCACCACATAATAACACCAAATAGTGACTGAATACCGCCATACAATCACCACATAATAACACTGTAAACTGACTGAATATCGCCATGCAACACAAACATAATAACCTAAAATAGCGACAGAATACTGCCATACCATCACCACATAATAACAGCATATAATGACTGAACACCGCCATACAATTACCACATAAAATCACCAAATAGTGACTGAACACCATCCCAACATAAAAACACCAAATAATGACTGATTACCACAATACCATGACCACATAATAACACAAAATAGTGACTGAATACCGCCATACTAAGTTACACCCACTTTACTCTCGTGATGACCTCACGTGAGTCTGCTTGTGGGATGCCCTCAGCCGTTCAGAATTTTATGAAATTCCCAACTTATGTGATATCTTTACCCCTGAAGATCGCAAAAGGTTGAGATCGCCGCCATATCTTTTATCAGGATTTTACCACTACCCAGAGACCAAACATCACATGGCTGTTGTTAGCGATCTGTCTACTATTGATTTGTGGCTTATAGGCAGGAGCTACAGTTATGAAAATAAGCATCTTCTGAATATCACCATAACAGAACCAAGTAATAGTGCTAAACAGTGACTGAGTACCATCATACCATAGCCATGTTACATAACATTACCAGTGATCACTTGCTGCTGGTGCCAAAAAAGCAACCGAGCAGAACATGGTCACGGCTCTATACTGTCATAAACTAGCTGAAATCAAAGAAACTACGGTAACCAAGATATTTTTCTGAATAGTCACCATCATTTGTTTTTCAGTAGTTTTCTCACATCCTTAAATTATAGCGTTTATTGTTTTCCGCTTTATTAAAAGCATCCGCCCGAACAGGGACTTGAACCCTGGACCCTCAGATTAAAAGTCTGATGCTCTACCGACTGAGCTATCCGGGCTCTGTATCGAGTCGTGACTGAATACCGCCAAACCGTCACCATATACTAACAACAAATGTGATAAAATATCGCCAAACCACCACCACATAATAACACCAAATAGTGACTGAATACCGCCATACAATCACCACATAATAACACTGTAAACTGACTGAATATCGCCATGCAACACAAACATAATAACCTAAAATAGCGACAGAATACTGCCATACCATCACCACATAATAACAGCATATAATGACTGAACACCGCCATACAATTACCACATAAAATCACCAAATAGTGACTGAACACCATCCCAACATAAAAACACCAAATAATGACTGATTACCACAATACCATGACCACGTAATAACACAAAATAGTGACTGAATACCGCCATACTAAGTTACACCCACTTTACTCTCGTGATGACCTCACGTGAGTCTGCTTGTGGGATGCCCTCAGCCGTTCAGAATTTTATGAAATTCCCAACTTATGTGATATCTTTACCCCTGAAGATCGCAAAAGGTTGAGATCGCCGCCATATCTTTTATCAGGATTTTACCACTACCCAGAGACCAAACATCACATGGCTGTTGTTAGCGATCTGTCTACTATTGATTTGTGGCTTATAGGCAGGAGTTACAGTTATGAAAATAAGCATCTTCTGAATATCACCATAACAGAACCAAGTAATAGTGCTAAACAGTGACTGAGTACCATCATACCATAGCCATGGTACATAACATTACCAGTGATCACTTGCTGCTGGTGCCAAAAAAGCAACCGAGCAGAACATGGTCATGGCTCTATACTGTCATAAACTAGCTGAAATCAAAGAAACTACGGTAACCAAGATATTTTTCTGAATAGTCACCATCATTTGTTTTTCAGTAGTTTTCTCACATCCTTAAATTATAGCGTTTATTGTTTTCCGTTTTATTAAAAGCATCCGCCCGAACAGGGACTTGAACCCTGGACCCTCAGATTAAAAGTCTGATGCTCTACCGACTGAGCTATCCGGGCTCTGTATCGAGTCGTGACTGAATACCGCCAAACCGTCACCATATACTAACAACAAATGTGATAAAATATCGCCAAACCACCACCACATAATAACACCAAATAGTGACTGAATACCGCCATACAATCACCACATAATAACACTGTAAACTGACTGAATATCGCCATGCAACACAAACATAATAACCTAAAATAGCGACAGAATACTGCCATACCATCACCACATAATAACAGCATATAATGACTGAACACCGCCATACAATTACCACATAAAATCACCAAATAGTGACTGAACACCATCCCAACATAAAAACACCAAATAATGACTGATTACCACAATACCATGACCACATAATAACACAAAATAGTGACTGAATACCGCCATACTAAGTTACACCCACTTTACTCTCGTGATGACCTCACGTGAGTCTGCTTGTGGGATGCCCTCAGCCGTTCAGAATTTTATGAAATTCCCAACTTATGTGATATCTTTACCCCTGAAGATCGCAAAAGGTTGAGATCGCCGCCATATCTTTTATCAGGATTTTACCACTACCCAGAGACCAAACATCACATGGCTGTTGTTAGCGATCTGTCTACTATTGATTTGTGGCTTATAGGCAGGAGTTACAGTTATGAAAATAAGCATCTTCTGAATATCACCATAACAGAACCAAGTAATAGTGCTAAACAGTGACTGAGTACCATCATACCATAGCCATGGTACATAACATTACCAGTGATCACTTGCTGCTGGTGCCAAAAAAGCAACCGAGCAGAACATGGTCACGGCTCTATACTGTCATAAACTAGCTGAAATCAAAGAAACTACGGTAACCAAGATATTTTTCTGAATAGTCACCATCATTTGTTTTTCAGTAGTTTTCTCACATCCTTAAATTATAGCGTTTATTGTTTTCCGCTTTATTAAAAGCATCCGCCCGAACAGGGACTTGAACCCTGGACCCTCAGATTAAAAGTCTGATGCTCTACCGACTGAGCTATCCGGGCTCTGTATCGAGTCGTGACTGAATACCGCCAAACCGTCACCATATACTAACAACAAATGTGATAAAATATCGCCAAACCACCACCACATAATAACACCAAATAGTGACTGAATACCGCCATACAATCACCACATAATAACACTGTAAACTGACTGAATATCGCCATGCAACACAAACATAATAACCTAAAATAGCGACAGAATACTGCCATACCATCACCACATAATAACAGCATATAATGACTGAACACCGCCATACAATTACCACATAAAATCACCAAATAGTGACTGATCACCATCCCAACATAAAAACACCAAATAATGACTGATTACCACAATACCATGACCACATAATAACACAAAATAGTGACTGAATACCGCCATACTAAGTTACACCCACTTTACTCTCGTGATGACCTCACGTGAGTCTGCTTGTGGGATGCCCTCAGCCGTTCAGAATTTTATGAAATTCCCAACTTATGTGATATCTTTACCCCTGAAGATCGCAAAAGGTTGAGATCGCCGCCATATCTTTTATCAGGATTTTACCACTACCCAGAGACCAAACATCACATGGCTGTTGTTAGCGATCTGTCTACTATTGATTTGTGGCTTATAGGCAGGAGTTACAGTTATGAAAATAAGCATCTTCTGAATATCACCATAACAGAACCAAGTAATAGTGCTAAACAGTGACTGAGTACCATCATACCATAGCCATGGTACATAACATTACCAGTGATCACTTGCTGCTGGTGCCAAAAAAGCAACCGAGCAGAACATGGTCACGGCTCTATACTGTCATAAACTAGCTGAAATCAAAGAAACTACGGTAACCAAGATATTTTTCTGAATAGTCACCATCATTTGTTTTTCAGTAGTTTTCTCACATCCTTAAATTATAGCGTTTATTGTTTTCCGCTTTATTAAAAGCATCCGCCCGAACAGGGACTTGAACCCTGAACCCTCAGATTAAAAGTCTGATGCTCTACCGACTGAGCTATCCGGGCTCTGTATCGAGTCGTGACTGAATACCGCCAAACCGTCACCATATACTAACAACAAATGTGATAAAATATCGCCAAACCACCACCACATAATAACACCAAATAGTGACTGAATACCGCCATACAATCACCACATAATAACACTGTAAACTGACTGAATATCGCCATGCAACACAAACATAATAACCTAAAATAGCGACAGAATACTGCCATACCATCACCACATAATAACAGCATATAATGACTGAACACCGCCATACAATTACCACATAAAATCACCAAATAGTGACTGAACACCATCCCAACATAAAAACACCAAATAATGACTGATTACCACAATACCATGACCACATAATAACACAAAATAGTGACTGAATACCGCCATACTAAGTTACACCCACTTTACTCTCGTGATGACCTCACGTGAGTCTGCTTGTGGGATGCCCTCAGCCGTTCAGAATTTTATGAAATTCCCAACTTATGTGATATCTTTACCCCTGAAGATCGCAAAAGGTTGAGATCGCCGCCATATCTTTTATCAGGATTTTACCACTACCCAGAGACCAAACATCACATGGCTGTTGTTAGCGATCTGTCTACTATTGATTTGTGGCTTATAGGCAGGAGCTACAGTTATGAAAATAAGCATCTTCTGAATATCACCATAACAGAACCAAGTAATAGTGCTAAACAGTGACTGAGTACCATCATACCATAGCCATGGTACATAACATTACCAGTGATCACTTGCTGCTGGTGCCAAAAAAGCAACCGAGCAGAACATGGTCACGGCTCTATACTGTCATAAACTAGCTGAAATCAAAGAAACTACGGTAACCAAGATAATTTTCTGAATAGTCACCATCATTTGTTTTTCAGTAGTTTTCTCACATCCTTAAATTATAGCGTTTATTGTTTTCCGCTTTATTAAAAGCATCCGCCCGAACAGGGACTTGAACCCTGGACCCTCAGATTAAAAGTCTGATGCTCTACCGACTGAGCTATCCGGGCTCTGTATCGAGTCGTGACTGAATACCGCCAAACCGTCACCATATACTAACAACAAATGTGATAAAATATCGCCAAACCACCACCACATAATAACACCAAATAGTGACTGAATACCGCCATACAATCACCACATAATAACACTGTAAACTGACTGAATATCGCCATGCAACACAAACATAATAGCCTAAAATAGCGACAGAATACTGCCATACCATCACCACATAATAACAGCATATAATGACTGAACACCGCCATACAATTACCACATAAAATCACCAAATAGTGACTGAACACCATCCCAACATAAAAACACCAAATAATGACTGATTACCACAATACCATGACCACGTAATAACACAAAATAGTGACTGAATACCGCCATACTAAGTTACACCCACTTTACTCTCGTGATGACCTCACGTGAGTCTGCTTGTGGGATGCCCTCAGCCGTTCAGAATTTTATGAAATTCCCAACTTATGTGATATCTTTACCCCTGAAGATCGCAAAAGGTTCAGATCGCCGCCATATCTTTTATCAGGATTTTACCACTACCCAGAGACCAAACATCACATGGCTGTTGTTAGCGATCTGTCTACTATTGATTTGTGGCTTATAGGCAGGAGTTACAGTTATGAAAATAAGCATCTTCTGAATATCACCATAACAGAACCAAGTAATAGTGCTAAACAGTGACTGAGTACCATCATACCATAGCCATGGTACATAACATTACCAGTGATCACTTGCTGCTGGTGCCAAAAAAGCAACCGAGCAGAACATGGTCATGGCTCTATACTGTCATAAACTAGCTGAAATCAAAGAAACTACGGTAACCAAGATATTTTTCTGAATAGTCACCATCATTTGTTTTTCAGTAGTTTTCTCACATCCTTAAATTATAGCGTTTATTGTTTTCCGTTTTATTAAAAGCATCCGCCCGAACAGGGACTTGAACCCTGGACCCTCAGATTAAAAGTCTGATGCTCTACCGACTGAGCTATCCGGGCTCTGTATCGAGTCGTGACTGAATACCGCCAAACCGTCACCATATACTAACAACAAATGTGATAAAATATCGCCAAACCACCACCACATAATAACACCAAATAGTGACTGAATACCGCCATACAATCACCACATAATAACACTGTAAACTGACTGAATATCGCCATGCAACACAAACATAATAACCTAAAATAGCGACAGAATACTGCCATACCATCACCACATAATAACAGCATATAATGACTGAACACCGCCATACAATTACCACATAAAATCACCAAATAGTGACTGAACACCATCCCAACATAAAAACACCAAATAATGACTGATTACCACAATACCATGACCACATAATAACACAAAATAGTGACTGAATACCGCCATACTAAGTTACACCCACTTTACTCTCGTGATGACCTCACGTGAGTCTGCTTGTGGGATGCCCTCAGCCGTTCAGAATTTTATGAAATTCCCAACTTATGTGATATCTTTACCCCTGAAGATCGCAAAAGGTTGAGATCGCCGCCATATCTTTTATCAGGATTTTACCACTACCCAGAGACCAAACATCACATGGCTGTTGTTAGCGATCTGTCTACTATTGATTTGTGGCTTATAGGCAGGAGTTACAGTTATGAAAATAAGCATCTTCTGAATATCACCATAACAGAACCAAGTAATAGTGCTAAACAGTGACTGAGTACCATCATACCATAGCCATGGTACATAACATTACCAGTGATCACTTGCTGCTGGTGCCAAAAAAGCAACCGAGCAGAACATGGTCACGGCTCTATACTGTCATAAACTAGCTGAAATCAAAGAAACTACGGTAACCAAGATATTTTTCTGAATAGTCACCATCATTTGTTTTTCAGTAGTTTTCTCACATCCTTAAATTATAGCGTTTATTGTTTTCCGCTTTATTAAAAGCATCCGCCCGAACAGGGACTTGAACCCTGGACCCTCAGATTAAAAGTCTGATGCTCTACCGACTGAGCTATCCGGGCTCTGTATCGAGTCGTGACTGAATACCGCCAAACCGTCACCATATACTAACAACAAATGTGATAAAATATCGCCAAACCACCACCACATAATAACACCAAATAGTGACTGAATACCGCCATACAATCACCACATAATAACACTGTAAACTGACTGAATATCGCCATGCAACACAAACATAATAACCTAAAATAGCGACAGAATACTGCCATACCATCACCACATAATAACAGCATATAATGACTGAACACCGCCATACAATTACCACATAAAATCACCAAATAGTGACTGAACACCATCCCAACATAAAAACACCAAATAATGACTGATTACCACAATACCATGACCACATAATAACACAAAATAGTGACTGAATACCGCCATACTAAGTTACACCCACTTTACTCTCGTGATGACCTCACGTGAGTCTGCTTGTGGGATGCCCTCAGCCGTTCAGAATTTTATGAAATTCCCAACTTATGTGATATCTTTACCCCTGAAGATCGCAAAAGGTTGAGATCGCCGCCATATCTTTTATCAGGATTTTACCACTACCCAGAGACCAAACATCACATGGCTGTTGTTAGCGATCTGTCTACTATTGATTTGTGGCTTATAGGCAGGAGTTACAGTTATGAAAATAAGCATCTTCTGAATATCACCATAACAGAACCAAGTAATAGTGCTAAACAGTGACTGAGTACCATCACACCATAGCCATGGTACATAACATTACCAGTGATCACTTGCTGCTGGTGCCAAAAAAGCAACCGAGCAGAACATGGTCACGGCTCTATACTGTCATAAACTAGCTGAAATCAAAGAAACTACGGTAACCAAGATATTTTTCTGAATAGTCACCATCATTTGTTTTTCAGTAGTTTTCTCACATCCTTAAATTATAGCGTTTATTGTTTTCTGCTTTATTAAAAGCATCCGCCCGAACAGGGACTTGAACCCTGGACCCTCAGATTAAAAGTCTGATGCTCTACCGACTGAGCTATCCGGGATCTGTATCGAGTCGTGACTGAATACCGACAAACCGTCACCATATACTAACAACAAATGTGATAAAATATCGCCAAACCACCACCACATAATAACACCAAATAGTGACTGAATACCGCCATACAATCACCACATAATAACACTGTAAACTGACTGAATATCGCCATGCAACACAAACATAATAACCTAAAATAGCGACAGAATACTGCCATACCATCACCACATAATAACAGCATATAATGACTGAACACCGCCATACAATTACCACATAAAATCACCAAATAGTGACTGAACACCATCCCAACATAAAAACACCAAATAATGACTGATTACCACAATACCATGACCACATAATAACACAAAATAGTGACTGAATACCGCCATACTAAGTTACACCCACTTTACTCTCGTGATGACCTCACGTGAGTCTGCTTGTGGGATGCCCTCAGCCGTTCAGAATTTTATGAAATTCCCAACTTATGTGATATCTTTACCCCTGAAGATCGCAAAAGGTTCAGATCGCCGCCATATCTTTTATCAGGATTTTACCACTACCCAGAGACCAAACATCACATGGCTGTTGTTAGCGATCTGTCTACTATTGATTTGTGGCTTATAGGCAGGAGTTACAGTTATGAAAATAAGCATCTTCTGAATATCACCATAACAGAACCAAGTAATAGTGCTAAACAGTGACTGAGTACCATCACACCATAGCCATGGTACATAACATTACCAGTGATCACTTGCTGCTGGTGCCAAAAAAGCAACCGAGCAGAACATGGTCACGGCTCTATACTGTCATAAACTAGCTGAAATCAAAGAAACTACGGTAACCAAGATATTTTTCTGAATAGTCACCATCATTTGTTTTTCAGTAGTTTTCTCACATCCTTAAATTATAGCGTTTATTGTTTTCTGCTTTATTAAAAGCATCCGCCCGAACAGGGACTTGAACCCTGGACCCTCAGATTAAAAGTCTGATGCTCTACCGACTGAGCTATCCGGGATCTGTATCGAGTCGTGACTGAATACCGACAAACCGTCACCATATACTAACAACAAATGTGATAAAATATCGCCAAACCACCACCACATAATAACACCAAATAGTGACTGAATACCGCCATACAATCACCACATAATAACACTGTAAACTGACTGAATATCGCCATGCAACACAAACATAATAACCTAAAATAGCGACAGAATACTGCCATACCATCACCACATAATAACAGCATATAATGACTGAACACCGCCATACAATTACCACATAAAATCACCAAATAGTGACTGAACACCATCCCAACATAAAAACACCAAATAATGACTGATTACCACAATACCATGACCACATAATAACACAAAATAGTGACTGAATACCGCCATACTAAGTTACACCCACTTTACTCTCGTGATGACCTCACGTGAGTCTGCTTGTGGGATGCCCTCAGCCGTTCAGAATTTTATGAAATTCCCAACTTATGTGATATCTTTACCCCTGAAGATCGCAAAAGGTTGAGATCGCCGCCATATCTTTTATCAGGATTTTACCACTACCCAGAGACCAAACATCACATGGCTGTTGTTAGCGATCTGTCTACTATTGATTTGTGGCTTATAGGCAGGAGTTACAGTTATGAAAATAAGCATCTTCTGAATATCACCATAACAGAACCAAGTAATAGTGCTAAACAGTGACTGAGTACCATCATACCATAGCCATGGTACATAACATTACCAGTGATCACTTGCTGCTGGTGCCAAAAAAGCAACCGAGCAGAACATGGTCACGGCTCTATACTGTCATAAACTAGCTGAAATCAAAGAAACTACGGTAACCAAGATATTTTTCTGAATAGTCACCATCATTTGTTTTTCAGTAGTTTTCTCACATCCTTAAATTATAGCGTTTATTGTTTTCCGCTTTATTAAAAGCATCCGCCCGAACAGGGACTTGAACCCTGGACCCTCAGATTAAAAGTCTGATGCTCTACCGACTGAGCTATCCAGGCTCTGTATCGAGTCGTGACTGAATACCGCCAAACCGTCACCATATACTAACAACAAATGTGATAAAATATCGCCAAACCACCACCACATAATAACACCAAATAGTGACTGAATACCGCCATACAATGACCACATAATAACACTGTAAACTGACTGAATATCGCCATGCAACACAAACATAATAACCTAAAATAGCGACAGAATACTGCCATACCATCACCACATAATAACAGCATATAATGACTGAACACCGCCATACAATTACCACATAAAATCACCAAATAGTGACTGAACACCATCCCAACATAAAAACACCAAATAATGACTGATTACCACAATACCATGACCACATAATAACACAAAATAGTGACTGAATACCGCCATACTAAGTTACACCCACTTTACTCTCGTGATGACCTCACGTGAGCCTGCTTGTGGGATGCCCTCAGCCGTTCAGAATTTTATGAAATTCCCAACTTATGTGATATCTTTACCCCTGAAGATCGCAAAAGGTTGAGATCGCCGCCATATCTTTTATCAGGATTTTACCACTACCCAGAGACCAAACATCACATGGCTGTTGTTAGCGATCTGTCTACTATTGATTTGTGGCTTATAGGCAGGAGTTACAGTTATGAAAATAAGCATCTTCTGAATATCACCATAACAGAACCAAGTAATAGTGCTAAACAGTGACTGAGTACCATCATACCATAGCCATGGTACATAACATTACCAGTGATCACTTGCTGCTGGTGCCAAAAAAGCAACCGAGCAGAACATGGTCACGGCTCTATACTGTCATAAACTAGCTGAAATCAAAGAAACTACGGTAACCAAGATATTTTTCTGAATAGTCACCATCATTTGTTTTTCAGTAGTTTTCTCACATCCTTAAATTATAGCGTTTATTGTTTTCCGCTTTATTAAAAGCATCCGCCCGAACAGGGACTTGAACCCTGGACCCTCAGATTAAAAGTCTGATGCTCTACCGACTGAGCTATCCGGGCTCTGTATCGAGTCGTGACTGAATACCGCCAAACCGTCACCATATACTAACAACAAATGTGATAAAATATCGCCAAACCACCACCACATAATAACACCAAATAGTGACTGAATACCGCTATACAATCACCACATAATAACACTGTAAACTGACTGAATATCGCCATGCAACACAAACATAATAACCTAAAATAGCGACAGAATACTGCCATACCATCACCACATAATAACAGCATATAATGACTGAACACCGCCATACAATTACCACATAAAATCACCAAATAGTGACTGAACACCATCCCAACATAAAAACACCAAATAATGACTGAATACCGCCATACTAAGTTACACCCACTTTACTCTCGTGATGACCTCACGTGAGTCTGCTTGTGGGATGCCCTCAGCCGTTCAGAATTTTATGAAATTCCCAACTTATGTGATATCTTTACCCCTGAAGATCGCAAAAGGTTCAGATCGCCGCCATATCTTTTATCAGGATTTTACCACTACCCAGAGACCAAACATCACATGGCTGTTGTTAGCGATCTGTCTACTATTGATTTGTGGCTTATAGGCAGGAGTTACAGTTATGAAAATAAGCATCTTCTGAATATCACCATAACAGAACCAAGTAATAGTGCTAAACAGTGACTGAGTACCATCATACCATAGCCATGGTACATAACATTACCAGTGATCACTTGCTGCTGGTGCCAAAAAAGCAACCGAGCAGAACATGGTCACGGCTCTATACTGTCATAAACTAGCTGAAATCAAAGAAACTACGGTAACCAAGATATTTTTCTGAATAGTCACCATCATTTGTTTTTCAGTAGTTTTCTCACATCCTTAAATTATAGCGTTTATTGTTTTCCGCTTTATTAAAAGCATCCGCCCGAACAGGGACTTGAACCCTGGACCCTCAGATTAAAAGTCTGATGCTCTACCGACTGAGCTATCCGGGCTCTGTATCGAGTCGTGACTGAATACCGCCAAACCGTCACCATATACTAACAACAAATGTGATAAAATATCGCCAAACCACCACCACATAATAACACGAAATAGTGACTGAATACCGCCATACAATCACCACATAATAACACTGTAAACTGACTGAATATCGCCATGCAACACAAACATAATAACCTAAAATAGCGACAGAATACTGCCATACCATCACCACATAATAACAGCATATAATGACTGAACACCGCCATACAATTACCACATAAAATCACCAAATAGTGACTGAACACCATCCCAACATAAAAACACCAAATAATGACTGATTACCACAATACCATGACCACATAATAACACAAAATAGTGACTGAATACCGCCATACTAAGTTACACCCACTTTACTCTCGTGATGACCTCACGTGAGTCTGCTTGTGGGATGCCCTCAGCCGTTCAGAATTTTATGAAATTCCCAACTTATGTGATATCTTTACCCCTGAAGATCGCAAAAGGTTGAGATCGCCGCCATATCTTTTATCAGGATTTTACCACTACCCAGAGACCAAACATCACATGGCTGTTGTTAGCGATCTGTCTACTATTGATTTGTGGCTTATAGGCAGGAGTTACAGTTATGAAAATAAGCATCTTCTGAATATCACCATAACAGAACCAAGTAATAGTGCTAAACAGTGACTGAGTACCATCATACCATAGCCATGGTACATAACATTACCAGTGATCACTTGCTGCTGGTGCCAAAAAAGCAACCGAGCAGAACATGGTCACGGCTCTATACTGTCATAAACTAGCTGAAATCAAAGAAACTACGGTAACCAAGATATTTTTCTGAATAGTCACCATCATTTGTTTTTCAGTAGTTTTCTCACATCCTTAAATTATAGCGTTTATTGTTTTCCGCTTTATTAAAAGCATCCGCCCGAACAGGGACTTGAACCCTGGACCCTCAGATTAAAAGTCTGATGCTCTACCGACTGAGCTATCCGGGCTTTGTATCGAGTCGTGACTGAATACCGCCAAACCGTCACCATATACCAACAACAAATGTGATAAAATATCGCCAAACCACCACCACATAATAACACCAAATAGTGACTGAATACCGCCATACAATCACCACATAATAACACTGTAAACTGACTGAATATCGCCATGCAACACAAACATAATAACCTAAAATAGCGACAGAATACTGCCATACCATCACCACATAATAACAGCATATAATGACTGAACACCGCCATACAATTACCACATAAAATCACCAAATAGTGACTGAACACCATCCCAACATAAAAACACCAAATAATGACTGATTACCACAATACCATGACCACATAATAACACAAAATAGTGACTGAATACCGCCATACTAAGTTACACCCACTTTACTCTCGTGATGACCTCACGTGAGTCTGCTTGTGGGATGCCCTCAGCCGTTCAGAATTTTATGAAATTCCCAACTTATGTGATATCTTTACCCCTGAAGATCGCAAAAGGTTGAGATCGCCGCCATATCTTTTATCAGGATTTTACCACTACCCAGAGACCAAACATCACATGGCTGTTGTTAGCGATCTGTCTACTATTGATTTGTGGCTTATAGGCAGGAGTTACAGTTATGAAAATAAGCATCTTCTGAATATCACCATAACAGAACCAAGTAATAGTGCTAAACAGTGACTGAGTACCATCACACCATAGCCATGGTACATAACATTACCAGTGATCACTTGCTGCTGGTGCCAAAAAAGCAACCGAGCAGAACATGGTCACGGCTCTATACTGTCATAAACTAGCTGAAATCAAAGAAACTACGGTAACCAAGATATTTTTCTGAATAGTCACCATCATTTGTTTTTCAGTAGTTTTCTCACATCCTTAAATTATAGCGTTTATTGTTTTCCGCTTTATTAAAAGCATCCGCCCGAACAGGGACTTGAACCCTGGACCCTCAGATTAAAAGTCTGATGCTCTACCGACTGAGCTATCCGGGCTTTGTATCGAGTCGTGACTGAATACCGCCAAACCGTCACCATATACCAACAACAAATGTGATAAAATATCGCCAAACCACCACCACATAATAACACCAAATAGTGACTGAATACCGCCATACAATCACCACATAATAACACTGTAAACTGACTGAATATCGCCATGCAACACAAACATAATAACCTAAAATAGCGACAGAATACTGCCATACCATCACCACATAATAACAGCATATAATGACTGAACACCGCCATACAATTACCACATAAAATCACCAAATAGTGACTGAACACCATCCCAACATAAAAACACCAAATAATGACTGATTACCACAATACCATGACCACATAATAACACAAAATAGTGACTGAATACCGCCATACTAAGTTACACCCACTTTACTCTCGTGATGACCTCACGTGAGTCTGCTTGTGGGATGCCCTCAGCCGTTCAGAATTTTATGAAATTCCCAACTTATGTGATATCTTTACCCCTGAAGATCGCAAAAGGTTGAGATCGCTGCCATATCTTTTATCAGGATTTTACCACTACCCAGAGACCAAACATCACATGACATAGGGTATACGTGAGTTCCGTGACCTGGAAAAAATTACCCCAACCCCCTTAAACAGATCTCTTAACAATCTAAAGAATAAACTTCTAACGTACTCAAAACAGCAGACGGAGACATATGTTGGATTTAATTGGCCACAGCAGCCATTTTATTAAATAAAAGATAACAGAACTTTTATGACAACCCAGAATAGGAGGGGCGGTCCTCGAAGCCCCAAAGTTATAAAAAACTCAGTATCCCAAAAACTCCACAATGTTCAGCCCAGGATGAGTCTTACCCCCAGCCGTAAAGCACCAGCTCAGGGATAGATAACAACCAATCCTGGTCCACCGAACCCACCCCCATGCCAGGGGTCCATAAATCCACCTCACGCGGAATAACCGTACCGCGCCTTGTTAAATTCTCTCATGGGGTGTCCAGGACCTCTCAAGATCCCCACCCCATTGAACCACGATTTACCATTTCCACCGACTTCGAGGACCTCCACCCCCGCCAACTGCCGTGACAATACCCTGACAGCATTCACATAACAAAATAAATACATTTAGACGCCTCTTAAAACAATACTCCAAAAGCCCACATATGCCGACTTCACCCCCCCCATTACCCTAACCAAAAAAGGGAGGGTGGGCTGGAGATTCCTCACTTGTCACGCAGGCACCTAAAATGGATGCCTGCGTGAGGAGCGTGCCCCTTTTTATGTGCCCCCTCCCCACAGTCCCCTAGTTCCACCCCTTATTTTCAAAAAATGCCCCTAAAGCCACCCCTCAAGTTCCCAGTTAACCCCTTACCACCGTATCCCTTCTAACTGCTCCAGCTCCCCAGGTCCCACGTAACCCCGTCATGGCGGCCTCCCTTTACGTGCCGTGGGCCCCCAGTACGGCCTTTCTTGACATAGGGTATACGTGAGTTCCGTGACCTGGAAAAAATTACCCCAACCCCCTTAAACAGATCTCTTAACAATCTAAAGAATAAACTTCTAACGTACTCAAAACAGCAGACGGAGACATATGTTGGATTTAATTGGCCACAGCAGCCATTTTATTAAATAAAAGATAACAGAACTTTTATGACAACCCAGAATAGGAGGGGCGGTCCTCGAAGCCCCAAAGTTATAAAAAACTCAGTATCCCAAAAACTCCACAATGTTCAGCCCAGGATGAGTCTTACCCCCAGCCGTAAAGCACCAGCTCAGGGATAGATAACAACCAATCCTGGTCCACCGAACCAACCCCCATGCCAGGGGTCCATAAATCCACCTCACGCGGAATAACCGTACCGCGCCTTGTTAAATTCTCTCATGGGGTGTCCAGGACCTCTCAAGATCCCCACCCCATTGAACCACGATTTACCATTTCCACCGACTTCGAGGACCTCCACCCCCGCCACGAACACGAATGGCCTGACACCTTAGCCATTCATGTCCCTCCACACCTTCAAGCTTAATTCAATGCCACTACGGATAGCCAAACACCACATATCATTACCCACCGCGTTCAGGTGCACGCCATCAGCTCTCCAGTAAGCTCCTTGACCCGATTCCAAGTCCACATGTCTCACGGCCAACGCGCCATTCCTCACCATAAACCGAGATATGGCCCTGTTTATTTTAATCCGGGCCCTGTTCACCCCCTCGTGTGATCTAGCACCTCTCCATCTTTTACGGGGAATGATGTCGGACCACACCAACAACACTTTTGGAAACATGACCCAGAACCTCAGGATATCGAATTTGATATCCTTAATCAGCTCCCTACAAGACCGTTTAGCCAAATCATTCCCCCCTAAATGTATCACCACGATCTCCGGCACTCTATCCAGTCTAACAAAACGATGAAATTCAGGTAACCATTCCTTCCACACCATCCCCCTTTTACCGATCCATCGTAAAGTCACTGTCTCTCGAGAAAGACCCAACTGACGACCGTCCGGACGAACCGCAGCACGCAACGCAGCCCATACAACATACGAATGCCCCATGATCCAGACGAGCATCGGATCAGGCCCTGCAACACAGAAAGAAAGGCAACAAACAATTAACTTAACACAGCTTCTAACTCACAATAGGTTTGGGCGAACATACGACTGGAATCTTGAAGATTCCCACCTCCCAATTCTCCGAACCACATCCTCACCAAGGCCCCACCTAGCGGCCTCAGTCGCTGCCCCGATCCTGAAGGAGTGACCACTATATTGTGTTGCAGGTAAGCCCGCTGCCGCCAAACATTTCCTAAAAACAGAAATAAACTGAAAACGGGACAAGAAAGACCCATTTTCGTGCACCAAGAATGGCTCGTCTAACACCCCGCCCTTTGCCATGTACTTCTTCACGGATGCCACCGGGCACACCGGGGATCCTTCAACATTGAACAACACCACTTTGCACCCTTTCCCATACACGTCCGTTTTGGAAGCCTTAATAAACACTACCACCTTATTCCCTTCGACATCCACGTTTTCTCTTAACAAAATACCTTTTTTACTAACGGACGGGCTAACCAACTCACCTAACCGAAATGCCCCAAAGAAGGCCAAAGAAAAGGCTGCACGGAACAGAACCACTTCCCATTCGGAAAAACACACCTCTTGCAACTTCCGCTCAATGGCTGAGAGCACCTCATAAGATACGGGTCGGCGACCGTCCGAAGCCTTCCAGCCTTTCTTCCAACCCCGAACAACTTGCCGAACCAAGAAGGATTTCGTTATATCCTTACCCCCCCTCCATTTAAGGTTGAAGGCTAGCCCCGCCAGAAACTTATTCAAACGTATCACGGACCAACCTGCCTCCCAATGATGACCTAAGAACAACAACAAACCATACTCCTCCTCCATATCCTGGTCCATACTTGACATCCAGGATTCCCACAAGCTCCAAGCCTGATTATAATGAGACCAAGATGAATCCGCGAGCGATTTGGTAAATAACTCTGTTACGGCCCTCGCGGCAGGTTCCACAACTCCACTGGACAATCCCAGCCCGCGCTCTCCGCCTGTGGTGCCAAATCCCGGAAAAGCTGCCACTGAAATTGAGAAAGAGCAACAACTATTGGATCAGGCGCTGACAAGCTAACTTCAGATACAATCCATAAGTTAAACTTAAGACCCAGGAAAACCAAGTGCTGCAAGACCTTCACTACTGCAGGCGTAGCCGCTGACAACGAGTTTACCGCCGTCACCGTTCCAACATGCTCACAATGAAAAGAAATCTTCAAATTCCTCAATTTGTCACCCCACAGGGCCAACGCAACTCCCCTGGGGAACAAATGCAACAGTAGCCGGTTGTTTGTTAACCCCTCCTCCTTCCATTCTTCCGGCCAAGCCGCTGCTGACCAGCTACCATGAAAGAAAAGACCAAAGCCACTCATTTCAACGACATGCACCAAAATGCCCAAGGAGGTAGCATCTGCCACCGGCTGAATCCACAGAGATCTGCCATTGTACTCGTCCAGAAAATCCGCCCACATCTTCAAATCGTCCCGAAACTCTTTCTTTATCCTGATGAAATGCAAAGGGGACTTTACCCCTACTGTTGCCAAGGATAGGCGGCGGCAGAACGCTCGACCCATCGGCATGATCCTACATGCAAAGTTCAGTTTCCCTAACAACGATTGCAAACTGCGCAAATTTATCTTCTTCAAACCAATCGTATTAACCACATCTTGGCGCAACGCGGTAACCTTGTCTGCAGGTAGCCTACATTCCATTGCTACCGTGTCGATTTCAATGCCTAGGAAGCTCAACACTGTCACCGGACCAACTGTTTTATCCTCCGCCAAAGGCACCCCGAAGTTTTTTGTCACACTCTCCATTGTATGCAACAAAATCGAACAATCTGCTGATTCCGCTGGCCCTATAAACAGAAAGTCATCCAGATAGTGCGAACATGAGCGTATCCCAGACACATCTTTCACCACCCATTCTAGGAACGTGCTGAAGGCCTCAAAGTAAGCACATGAAATCGAGCAACCCATGGGAAGACAACGATCAACAAAGAAGCCGCCATCCCAAAAACAACCCAATAAATGCAAACTGTCAGTATGAACTGGCAACAAACGAAAGGCCGCTTCGATGTCGGTCTTAGCCAGCTTAGCCCCCTTTCCACATGCTCTAACCCACTCCATCGCTGAATCGAATGATAAGTACGACACCGAACTCAACTCGGGATCAATACCATCATTAACCGAAGATCCCTTCGGAAA
The DNA here is from genome assembly GCF_032444005.1 of Ranitomeya imitator. NCBI lineage: Eukaryota > Metazoa > Chordata > Amphibia > Anura > Dendrobatidae > Ranitomeya > Ranitomeya imitator. Next base: position 661,069,955 of record NC_091285.1, on the reverse strand, counting down.
TGACAGGTGATGGATTAACCTAAATTTATTAGGTTCTTTCTTAGGGACCACGCCAAGAGGTGACACCCTCAGATTTGCAATCGGAGGGGCGACAAACGGGCCTGCCATTCTTCCCAGAGCAACTTCCTTATTCAACTTCTCCGACACGACCTCCGGGAATTGTAACGCCGATTTCAAATTTTTTCTTTTTAAACTAACATCCTGCTCAACATAAGGGATTTTGAAACCCTCCTTAAAACCGTCGCGCAATAAAACTGCAGCTGACCTATCAGGGTATCTACTTAGAAAGGCCTCCATCACGACCCACTGCACCGGAGTCACCCCTTTTGTCAGCTGAATCTCCAACTTTTTGCCTGTTACCCCTGAAACATTTTGAAGCGCTATGCACCCCCCGCAGGTTGAACACTCGTGCCTATATTTACACTTGCTCCCGAATCTGCATATGCCATCATTGAAGGCGAAACACAGTCCCTTCTGCAAAGCCGCCGAGTGTCCTGACTGCCCTGAACTCCCGGCGCCCCCGTGAAAAGGCTGGCTGGTCTGACCTAAACGGGACGGGACCATAACTCTCATCCACAACGCTATGTCCTTGTAATCCCACCTGATACTTGGCCTAAAAGCCTTACGCTGACGAAACTGTTCGTCATAGCGTAACCAACCCTGTCCCCCATAGGTCCTGTAAGCCTCCCCTATGGCATCTAAGTAACAAAATAATGCCGAGCAATTTTCCGGGGCCTTCTCCCCGATTACGCTAGCCATAATAGCGAAAGCTTGCAGCCAATTTGAAAATGATCTGGGAATCAGCCTATATCTCCGTTTCTCCTCATCTTCTTTTTTAGAGTCCTCCCTTCTAGGTCTATCCAAATTAAATCTCTCTAGGGGTAAAAGAGAAAATATTTCTATGTACTCCCCTTTCCAGATTTTTTCCCTAACCTCTTGTTTTAAATGTGCCCCTAACGGGCCCTCGAAGCAGACATAGACCTCCCCCCTAGCCGCATCGTCTAGTTGCGGTACATCCTCCTTTTCCTTATCCTGCAAAGCTCCCTCACCTGGTGCATCAATTCCTGACCCAGGCCCTGGTGCTGTTCCGTCCTTCTCCCTTGATGAGCTCCCCGTGTCTGCCGCAGGACCCGCACTGCTGGATGTACCCGTAACTTCAGACAACTGTCTAGACCCCTCAAACGACCCCGTATTTCCCAACCAAGCAGCTGACGGCAAAGACCCCCTGCTAAGACCGGACCCCCACAAGCCCGCTAGCTCCCCTAAACCTCTAAGGATTAAACCCATACCCCCGCTAGCAACTCCCGAAGTAATGTCACTATTCCTAGGTTCAGGGGAAACTATGCCTGGCAAATTAAAGATAGGGAAAATGTTCTCACCTAGCTGCCTGGGTGCTGTGAGCCCAGCAGCCGAAGATCCAGCTCCCAGCCGAAGGTGTCCTGCATCCCGACCGGCTTGATCCGCGATGTTGCCCGCCGAACTCCTGGCGGCCGTATCCGTGTCCTGGCGACTCGGTGATGCCGTCGACTGCCCTGGTGCTGCGGAAAGGGAAAAGGCCGAGCCAGCATCCTGCCGCCCGATGGAAGATGTGCGGCTCCTTGCCACGGATACGTCCCCGGCACTGCGTACCGAAGCGACGGAATGTCGCCTGCCGGAATCCGGAAAATTTCCGCCACCACCAGCAGAGGACGCAGATCCAGGAAAGTTCCAGCCATCACCAGCAGAGGGCGCAGATCCAGGAAAATCCCGGCCATCACCAGCAGAGGGCGCAGCTGCAGGAAAATCCCGGCCAACACCAGCAGAGGGCGCAGAACTTGCAATATCCAGGCCACCACCAGCAGAGGGCGCTGCTGCGTTGAAGACTCCAGAGCTGTGCACTGCAGAAGGCCGCACGCTGATGCCAGGGCCAGCCGACTGCCGCCCGCATAATCCTCGGCGCTGAGGGGCCACCGCACCTGACCCCCGTCTCCTCGGCTGTCGCTGCCTCCCACGCTGAGCGGCGCCAGCGGGCATGCTGGCGGCCGCCGTACCGGCTCCTGCTCCTGCCGCCCGGACACTGAAGGAGGGGAGGAAGGATCCACCCCCCGTTGTAGGCCCCGCCGCACTGGAGGATTCCTCCCGGCGCCGCGCTGTGAGGTGGAGGGAACAGCGCTGCTTACCGGAGGGTCCGCAGAGGGGCTCCTATTTCGGCACCGGGCCCTGGGGATGATGTCCGGGCTTAGGCGCGCCGGAGGCCTAGTCCTCCGCGGCCGGCGCCCGTCCTGCGGTGTCTGCGATGGTGCTCCCCTGGAGAAGGCTGTTAACGGATGCATTCAGCCAATCTGTCCCCTGGGAGCTGGCTGCCGTCCGGAGACGCTGGAGGATCGCTTCAACGTCCATTCTGGTAAGTGTGACAGAGATTCCTCACTTGTCACGCAGGCACCTAAAATGGATGCCTGCGTGAGGAGCGTGCCCCTTTTTATGTGCCCCCTCCCCACAGTCCCCTAGTTCCACCCCTTATTTTCAAAAAATGCCCCTAAAGCCACCCCTCAAGTTCCCAGTTAACCCCTTACCACCGTATCCCTTCTAACTGCTCCAGCTCCCCAGGTCCCACGTAACCCCGTCATGGCGGCCTCCCTTTACGTGCCGTGGGCCCCCAGTACGGCCTTTCTTGGCTGTTGTTAGCGATCTGTCTACTATTGATTTGTGGCTTATAGGCAGGAGTTACAGTTATGAAAATAAGCATCTTCTGAATATCACCATAACAGAACCAAGTAATAGTGCTAAACAGTGACTGAGTACCATCATACCATAGCCATGGTACATAACATTACCAGTGATCACTTGCTGCTGGTGCCAAAAAAGCAACCGAGCAGAACATGGTCACGGCTCTATACTGTCATAAACTAGCTGAAATCAAAGAAACTACGGTAACCAAGATATTTTTCTGAATAGTCACCATCATTTGTTTTTCAGTAGTTTTCTCACATCCTTAAATTATAGCGTTTATTGTTTTTCGCTTTATTAAAAGCATCCGCCCGAACAGGGACTTGAACCCTGGACCCTCAGATTAAAAGTCTGATGCTCTACCGACTGAGCTATCCAGGCTCTGTATCGAGTCGTGACTGAATACCGCCAAACCGTCACCATATACTAACAACAAATGTGATAAAATATCGCCAAACCACCACCACATAATAACACCAAATAGTGACTGAATACCGCCATACAATCACCACATAATAACACTGTAAACTGACTGAATATCGCCATGCAACACAAACATAATAACCTAAAATAGCGACAGAATACTGCCATACCATCACCACATAATAACAGCATATAATGACTGAACACCGCCATACAATTACCACATAAAATCACCAAATAGTGACTGAACACCATCCCAACATAAAAACACCAAATAATGACTGATTACCACAATACCATGACCACATAATAACACAAAATAGTGACTGAATACCGCCATACTAAGTTACACCCACTTTACTCTCGTGATGACCTCACGTGAGTCTGCTTGTGGGATGCCCTCAGCCGTTCAGAATTTTATGAAATTCCCAACTTATGTGATATCTTTACCCCTGAAGATCGCAAAAGGTTGAGATCGCTGCCATATCTTTTATCAGGATTTTACCACTACCCAGAGACCAAACATCACATGGCTGTTGTTAGCGATCTGTCTACTATTGATTTGTGGCTTATAGGCAGGAGTTACAGTTATGAAAATAAGCATCTTCTGAATATCACCATAACAGAACCAAGTAATAGTGCTAAACAGTGACTGAGTACCATCATACCATAGCCATGGTACATAACATTACCAGTGATCACTTGCTGCTGGTGCCAAAAAAGCAACCGAGCAGAACATGGTCACGGCTCTATACTGTCATAAACTAGCTGAAATCAAAGAAACTACGGTAACCAAGATATTTTTCTGAATAGTCACCATCATTTGTTTTTCAGTAGTTTTCTCACATCCTTAAATTATAGCGTTTATTGTTTTCCGCTTTATTAAAAGCATCCGCCCGAACAGGGACTTGAACCCTGGACCCTCAGATTAAAAGTCTGATGCTCTACCGACTGAGCTATCTGGGCTCTGTATCGAGTCATGACTGAATACCGCCAAACCGTCACCATATACTAACAACAAATGTGATAAAATATCGCCAAACCACCACCACATAATAACACCAAATAGTGACTGAATACCGCCATACAATCACCACATAATAACACTGTAAACTGACTGAATATCGCCATGCAACACAAACATAATAACCTAAAATAGCGACAGAATACTGCCATACCATCACCACATAATAACAGCATATAATGACTGAACACCGCCATACAATTACCACATAAAATCACCAAATAGTGACTGAACACCATCCCAACATAAAAACACCAAATAATGACTGATTACCACAATACCATGACCACATAATAACACAAAATAGTGACTGAATACCGCCATACTAAGTTACACCCACTTTACTCTCGTGATGACCTCACGTGAGTCTGCTTGTGGGATGCCCTCAGCCGTTCAGAATTTTATGAAATTCCCAACTTATGTGATATCTTTACCCCTGAAGATCGCAAAAGGTTGAGATCGCCGCCATATCTTTTATCAGGATTTTACCACTACCCAGAGACCAAACATCACATGGCTGTTGTTAGCGATCTGTCTACTATTGATTTGTGGCTTATAGGCAGGAGTTACAGTTATGAAAATAAGCATCTTCTGAATATCACCATAACAGAACCAAGTAATAGTGCGAAACAGTGACTGAGTACCATCATACCATAGCCATGGTACATAACATTACCAGTGATCACTTGCTGCTGGTGCCAAAAAAGCAACCGAGCAGAACATGGTCACGGCTCTATACTGTCATAAACTAGCTGAAATCAAAGAAACTACGGTAACCAAGATATTTTTCTGAATAGTCACCATCATTTGTTTTTCACTAGTTTTCTCACATCCTTAAATTATAGCGTTTATTGTTTTCCGCTTTATTAAAAGCATCCGCCCGAACAGGGACTTGAACCCTGGACCCTCAGATTAAAAGTCTGATGCTCTACCGACTGAGCTATCCGGGCTCTGTATCGAGTCGTGACTGAATACCGCCAAACCGTCACCATATACTAACAACAAATGTGATAAAATATCGCCAAACCACCACCACATAATAACACCAAATAGTGACTGAATACCGCCATACAATCACCACATAATAACACTGTAAACTGACTGAATATCGCCATGCAACACAAACATAATAACCTAAAATAGCGACAGAATACTGCCATACCATCACCACATAATAACAGCATATAATGACTGAACACCGCCATACAATTACCACATAAAATCACCAAATAGTGACTGAACACCATCCCAACATAAAAACACCAAATAATGACTGATTACCACAATACCATGACCACATAATAACACAAAATAGTGACTGAATACCGCCATACTAAGTTACACCCACTTTACTCTCGTGATAACCTCACGTGAGTCTGCTTGTGGGATGCCCTCAGCCGTTCAGAATTTTATGAAATTCCCAACTTATGTGATATCTTTACCCCTGAAGATCGCAAAAGGTTGAGATCGCTGCCATATCTTTTATCAGGATTTTACCACTACCCAGAGACCAAACATCACATGGCTGTTGTTAGCGATCTGTCTACTATTGATTTGTGGCTTATAGGCAGGAGTTACAGTTATGAAAATAAGCATCTTCTGAATATCACCATAACAGAACCAAGTAACAGTGCTAAACAGTGACTGAGTACCATCATACCATAGCCATGGTACATAACATTACCAGTGATCACTTGCTGCTGGTGCCAAAAAAGCAACCGAGCAGAACATGGTCACGGCTCTATACTGTCATAAACTAGCTGAAATCAAAGAAACAACGGTAACCAAGATATTTTTCTGAATAGTCACCATCATTTGTTTTTCAGTAGTTTTCTCACATCCTTAAATTATAGCGTTTATTGTTTTCCGCTTTATTAAAAGCATCCGCCCGAACAGGGACTTGAACTCTGGACCCTCAGATTAAGAGTCTGATGCTCTACCGACTGAGCTATCCGGGCTCTGTATCGAGTCGTGACTGAATACCGCCAAACCGTCACCATATACTAACAACAAATGTGATAAAATATCGCCAAACCACCACCACATAATAACACCAAATAGTGACTGAATACCGCCATAGAATCACCACATAATAACACTGTAAACTGACTGAATATCGCCATGCAACACAAACATAATAACCTAAAATAGCGACAGAATACTGCCATACCATCACCACATAATAACAGCATATAATGACTGAACACCGCCATACAATTACCACATAAAATCACCAAATAGTGACTGAACACCATCCCAACATAAAAACACCAAATAATGACTGATTACCACAATACCATGACCACATAATAACACAAAATAGTGACTGAATACCGCCATACTAAGTTACACCCACTTTACTCTCGTGATGACCTCACGTGAGTCTGCTTGTGGGATGCCCTCAGCCGTTCAGAATTTTATGAAATTCCCAACTTATGTGATATCTTTACCCCTGAAGATCGCAAAAGGTTGAGATCGCCGCCATTTCTTTTATCAGGATTTTACCACTACCCAGAGACCAAACATCACATGGCTGTTGTTAGCGATCTGTCTACTATTGATTTGTGGCTTATAGGCAGGAGTTACAGTTATGAAAATAAGCATCTTCTGAATATCACCATAACAGAACCAAGTAATAGTGCTAAACAGTGACTGAGTACCATCATACCATAGCCATGGTACATAACATTACCAGTGATCACTTGCTGCTGGTGCCAAAAAAGCAACCGAGCAGAACATGGTCACGGCTCTATACTGTCATAAACTAGCTGAAATCAAAGAAACTACGGTAACCAAGATATTTTTCTGAATAGTCACCATCATTTGTTTTTCAGTAGTTTTCTCACATCCTTAAATTATAGCGTTTATTGTTTTCCGCTTTATTAAAAGCATCCGCCCGAACAGGGACTTGAACCCTGGACCCTCAGATTAAAAGTCTGATGCTCTACCGACTGAGCTATCCGGGCTCTGTATCGAGTCGTGACTGAATACCGCCAAACCGTCACCATATACTAACAACAAATGTGATAAAATATCGCCAAACCACCACCACATAATAACACCAAATAGTGACTGAATACCGCCATACAATCACCACATAATAACACTGTAAACTGACTGAATATCGCCATGCAACACAAACATAATAACCTAAAATAGCGACAGAATACTGCCATACCATCACCACATAATAACAGCATATAATGACTGAACACCGCCATACAATTACCACATAAAATCACGAAATAGTGACTGAACACCATCCCAACATAAAAACACCAAATAATGACTGATTACCACAATACCATGACCACATAATAACACAAAATAGTGACTGAATACCGCCATACTAAGTTACACCCACTTTACTCTCGTGATGACCTCACGTGAGTCTGCTTGTGGGATGCCCTCAGCCATTCAGAATTTTATGAAATTCCCAACTTATGTGATATCTTTACCCCTGAAGATCGCAAAAGGTTGAGATCGCCGCCATATCTTTTATCAGGATTTTACCACTACCCAGAGACCAAACATCACATGGCTGTTGTTAGCGATCTGTCTACTATTGATTTGTGGCTTATAGGCAGGAGCTACAGTTATGAAAATAAGCATCTTCTGAATATCACCATAACAGAACCAAGTAATAGTGCTAAACAGTGACTGAGTACCATCATACCATAGTCATGTTACATAACATTACCAGTGATCACTTGCTGCTGGTGCCAAAAAAGCAACCGAGCAGAACATGGTCACGGCTCTATACTGTCATAAACTAGCTGAAATCAAAGAAACTACGGTAACCAAGATATTTTTCTGAATAGTCACCATCATTTGTTTTTCAGTAGTTTTCTCACATCCTTAAATTATAGCGTTTATTGTTTTCCGCTCTATTAAAAGCATCCGCCCGAACAGGGACTTGAACCCTGGACCCTCAGATTAAAAGTCTGATGCTCTACCGACTGAGCTATCCGGGCTCTGTATCGAGTCGTGACTGAATACCGCCAAACCGTCACCATATACTAACAACAAATGTGATAAAATATCGCCAAACCACCACCACATAATAACACCAAATAGTGACTGAATACCGCCATACAATCACCACATAATAACACTGTAAACTGACTGAATATCGCCATGCAACACAAACATAATAACCTAAAATAGCGACAGAATACTGCCATACCATCACCACATAATAACAGCATATAATGACTGAACACCGCCATACAATTACCACATAAAATCACCAAATAGTGACTGAACACCATCCCAACATAAAAACACCAAATAATGACTGATTACCACAATACCATGACCACGTAATAACACAAAATAGTGACTGAATACCGCCATACTAAGTTACACCCACTTTACTCTCGTGATGACCTCACGTGAGTCTGCTTGTGGGATGCCCTCAGCCGTTCAGAATTTTATGAAATTCCCAACTTATGTGATATCTTTACCCCTGAAGATCGCAAAAGGTTCAGATCGCCGCCATATCTTTTATCAGGATTTTACCACTACCCAGAGACCAAACATCACATGGCTGTTGTTAGCGATCTGTCTACTATTGATTTGTGGCTTATAGGCAGGAGTTACAGTTATGAAAATAAGCATCTTCTGAATATCACCATAACAGAACCAAGTAATAGTGCTAAACAGTGACTGAGTACCATCATACCATAGCCATGGTACATAACATTACCAGTGATCACTTGCTGCTGGTGCCAAAAAAGCAACCGAGCAGAACATGGTCACGGCTCTATACTGTCATAAACTAGCTGAAATCAAAGAAACTACGGTAACCAAGATATTTTTCTGAATAGTCACCATCATTTGTTTTTCAGTAGTTTTCTCACATCCTTAAATTATAGCGTTTATTGTTTTCCGCTTTATTAAAAGCATCCGCCCGAACAGGGACTTGAACCCTGGACCCTCAGATTAAAAGTCTGATGCTCTACCGACTGAGCTATCCGGGCTCTGTATCGAGTCGTGACTGAATACCGCCAAACCGTCACCATATACTAACAACAAATGTGATAAAATATCGCCAAACCACCACCACATAATAACACCAAATAGTGACTGAATACCGCCATACAAACACCACATAATAACACTGTAAACTGACTGAATATCGCCATGCAACACAAACATAATAACCTAAAATAGCGACAGAATACTGCCATACCATCACCACATAATAACAGCATATAATGACTGAACACCGCCATACAATTACCACATAAAATCACCAAATAGTGACTGAACACCATCCCAACATAAAAACACCAAATAATGACTGATTACCACAATACCATGACCACATAATAACACAAAATAGTGACTGAATACCGCCATACTAAGTTACACCCACTTTACTCTCGTGATGACCTCACGTGAGTCTGCTTGTGGGATGCCCTCAGCCGTTCAGAA